>NC_087164.1:8359922-8569922 GCF_035594125.1 Scylla paramamosain | reverse complement strand
TAAACACTAGGAAATAATATTAATTTAATCTGTCCAGTATTTAGGACCACATTATTTAAAAACAGTATCATTAGTTCTGGGCCTAAACTTTTAGTCTTAATAAAAAAATAAAAAGAATCTCCTTACACCTAGTACTTTCGATATATACAAGAAGGAAATTAAGGCAAATCTGATCTCACAACAGTATTTATAATCTTGTATAACTTCTTATTGTTCTATGATCATTTGTTATGTCATTGCCTTCCATCATTTCTCTAAATGTTTGATTTGGTTGAGTTTCGTGTAAAATTTCTGCATCTTATATTTTGTTCCTGTTGCATTTATTGCTTCCTTCACATATAAACTTTAATATCATATTTTTTTTTTATTATCTTATTCAGGCATGCATGTTTGTTACCATAACAATGTTAATTTTATAAAAAAAAACGTCCAAGGACCTACGGTTCGACGGACCGTGGCTTATGTATATATGTAATTATACGTATTACATAATTATGTATTGACACGGGTATAAGAAAAAATATTTAATTACACACACACACACACACACACACACACACACCTGAGAGCATTTAGGAAATCAACGGTGTCATTCAAGCTAGCGTCAGTCTTTCCCAGTCCCGCACTTCATCCTAGATGAGCTTTTTTCCTTCTTCTTTTTCTTTAAGTAAGAGGGTCACTGGCCAAGGGAAACAAAAAAAAAAAAAAAATGAGGGGAAAAAATCCCACTGAGGTGCCAGTCCCAAAAGAGATGTCAAGAGGGTCATTGAAAAATTGAAGGATAAGTGTCTTGAAACCGTAGTCATAGGAAGGAGAAAATACAGAAGCAGGCAGGGAGTTCCAGAGTTTACCAAAGAAAGGGATGAATGATTGAGATTATTGGTTAACTCTTGCATTATAGAGGTGGATGGAATAGGGATTAGAGAGGAAAAAAAAAAAATCTTTGTGCAGTGAGGCCGCGGGAGGAGGAAAGGCATGCAATTAGTAAGATCAGAAGAGCAGTTGGCATGAAAATAGTGGTAGAAGACAGCAAGATATGCAACACTGCGGCGATGAGAAAGAGGCTGAAGACAGCTAAAGGAGAGGAGTTGGTAAGACGAAAAGCTTTCGATAACACCCTGTCTAAAATAGCGGTATGAGTGGACCCCCCCCCCCTCGAAATACATATGAAGCATACTCCATACGTGGACGGATAAGGCCCCTGCACAGAGTTAGCAACCCGTGGGGGGGGGGATTAGAATAACCGGCGGAGACGACTCAGAACGCCTAACTTCATACAAGCTGTTTTAGGTAGAGGTGAGATATGAGGTTTCCAGTTTAGATTATAAGTAAAGGACAGACTGAGGATGTTTACAGTAGAAGAGAGGGACAGTTGAGTGTCATTGAAGAAGAGCGGATAGTTGTCTGGAAGGATGTGTCGAGATGACAGATGGGGGAATTGAGTTTTTAAGGGATTGAACAATACTAAGTTTGCTCTACCCCAATCATAAATTTTAGAGAGATCAGAAGTTAGGCGTTCTGTGGTCTCCCTGCGTGAGTTGTTTACTTTCTGAAGGATTGGACGTTTGTGAAAGACGTGGAAAAGTCCAGGTTGGTATCATCAGCGTAGGAGCGAATAAGATCACCCGCACCGCTCGCCTGAAGTGGGAACCAACGATCCTGAGATAATCCTTCACTCGCATCTTGGTATTACCTGAGATCATTCGTCATGAGTGCTGATGACGCATTACAACACGGAAAGACAGACGAGAGAGTCGCGTGTATCTTTTTTTTTTTTTCGCGTTATGAAATATTTTCCGTCGTTCCGGTATAGACAAAGGATCTATGACCTGTCGGAAAAAAAAAATGTAAATAAATAAACAACACCAGCCTGACAGTCACAGCGGAGGGGGAGAAGGATATTTTTCTTTGGGCGTGTGTGGATGGTTGGATAGTTCCTTCTCTTTCTTTCTCGTCTATTAATGCCATTTAACTCCACACCTGGATGTTTTTCCTTCTTAAATATTATGTGTTTCTCCTGACGATGCCACGAAATACAAACATAGCCATTAACAATGGTATTATTACTTCATCTATATCTAGTAAGTTTGGAGTGAAATGACTCAACACTTCTTATATTTCATCACTAGTACGGTAAACAAACGTGAATTTTGTACATAATATACGAATATTTTTATTATATAACGTAGGTCATGAACTATTTGTACTTTGTTTCAAAGCTCTTCTTCTATGTGTTATGTTACATATATATAGTTCCTCACTATTTTCATAAAACACTCGTCTGTTTATACATAGTTCAATAACTTTGGAGAAATTGAATCGCTCCATTAAAACTCTTTCTGTTGGTGTTTCACTGATGTGGAGTTCCTTGTCAATCAACCAGGGTTGGAAAAAATCTGCGTAAAAAAAAATTTTTTTTTTTTTTTGTATTGAGTTTTACTGGGTTTTATTTATTTTTTTTCATTTTTCATATTTATGTGTAAATCAGTTTAAATAATCAACTAAAAAGTAATCTATAGTGAAACAAAAGGTATTAAGTGTTATTTATCTAGAGGACAGATACTTGTTTAGGTCATGTTGATATAGGTTGGTCCATTTGGATAAAGCCTGTGCTAACTTGTGATGTACAGGAAATGAACGGGTCAGGCTTGACTACTTTCGCATTTTTTATGTATATCTACAGACGGCTCCCTACTTGATGAAGCAGCCTTCCTACCCTTATTTTTAGCTAAAGCCACATCTTACCAGGTAAATATCATTGGCTAGAATTCGTGATGTGTTAATTAAGTCACACCTCCTTTCCCAACCCCACGCCATATCTGCCTTCCCATCCCCATGCCCTCTTCGTTTCTTCATTTCCCATACCTCCTACTCTATCTCCTCCATCTATGCCACCCATTCTCTCTCTCTCTCTCTCTCTCTCTCTCTCTCTGTATGTGTGTATGTATTTACGTATGTATATATGTATGCATATATGTATGCATGTATGCATGCATGGATGTATGAAAAAGGTATGAGAAGTATGGTGGATGGGGAGAGGGAAGGGAATGCGGATGTGGAAGGGGAGAGGAAGAAGGCAGGCCCAACCTTTACGTCAAAGGCAGCTCTAGCCAATGACAGCTGCCATGAAAAAAAAAAAAAAATGACAGGTGTCGCTTTTGTTAGAAATATAGATAGGAAAGCTGCTTCATCTAGTAGGGAGTTGTCTGTATATTTACAAACCGTATTTATCAATATGATATAAAACATGATTTTTATATGTAAAACATTTTTTGAAACACCCCACGAAATATATATATTTTTTTTTAGGGGGGGAGGAGGTTTCATGCCAACCCTGCAGTCAACGCTGGCTGAGCTGGTGTAACAACCACGCCCAATGCCTGCTTTCAGCGAGGCAGTTAATTGGTACGTATACTTATACATTTCGCTTCACGACTATTTAACTGACGTCACCGGTAGCCAATGAGATGCCCGCGTCGCCAGTTCCACTTCAGTTCGCTGCTAGTCTCCACACAGTACACACTACCTGCTGCTGCTGCTCTACACTGTGCGTTGTTACTGCCGCTCGTCGATCGACTTGCCTATCTTTCACCGGTTTTCTCCAAGTCAGCCCGGTAAGCTCTCACCTTTTTTAACGCTACGGTAAGCTGTTAGCGCTATGGTGAATACACATGTATGATTCAAGGACGTATATGTTGGCCTTTGTGTTACCCGGTTTTTCTCCGTTTTTTCTAGACGAGTTATGTCGGATCGGGGTAAGGCCCTGGGAACGCCACGGCGTCCCTCCTCGCCTGCTTCGGGAGGGGAACGACGTGAGAGGGACCCTCTGGAAGGCGATGCCAAGCGTAGGAAGGCCTCCCGAGATAGTTGCAATACGCAACCACCGGCTGCTGGTGCTTCTCAGCCGCGAGTCGCTGGCCCGAGCCACGTCAACGATACGGCTGTCTCTCCATCAAGTGAAGGCAAATTGGACCAATTATCTACCCTGCTGAATGCCCTAATTGACAAATTGGATAAGCCGACAGCTCATCCAGTGTCATCGGGGGCCGATTATAGCGGGTTCCTTGACTTCTCCCCTTCTGATGACGAAGCAGCTGAAGCTTCCCGTGTCTGCCCGAGCCTTATCCGCTTGACGACCTCTACCGGCTCACCGCCGCACAGCCAGCCGGTGATACTGTGGTTGATACCGACTTCCAGAATGCTCTTGATGAGTTTGATGGCCTCTTCCATGGTGAGGAAGAAACGGGTGACCCTTTATTTGATCGTCTGGCTGGCATTCTTAATGCAAGTCTCCGACGTTGGCCTTCCCATGACGGCGACGTTGGCCTTCCCTTGACGGCGTGAAGCTCACATGTGATAAGATCAAGCTCCCGGGTAATGTGCCCAACTTAAAGGTCCCAGCGACCAATCCTGCCATCACCAAGGCAATGAGCGTTGATTGAGAACTGGTTAACACACAACTTTCACTTACTAATAAACTATTGACAAAGGCACTGGTTCCAATTGCCCGTTGCATTAATGATATTGGAAATAAGAAAGATAAACCCTTAACCTCCTACCTTGATGGTCTTAATAACAGCCTGAGGCTGGTAACTTCCGCTGTTAACTACATCAGTCAGCTACGGAAAGAGGTTGAGCGGGCTCACGTGAATGACTCTGCCTTGGTAGAGCTCTGTAATTGGGACTGTGAGGTCGGCAAGGATGACTTTGATGTCATAAAGAAACGTGAGGAAATAGATGACAAGTCCAGAAAACTTAGGAGGCCCAACTTCCGTCCTTACAAAGCTCCTGGGAGACGGTTTGCTCCACCTCGCCAGTTACCTAGACGACCTCGCCCACAGCAGTCAAGGCCACGTTACCAGGCAAGGCCTTTTTTAGGCCAGAGGCCTCCCCAGGGGAGGGGGATGCCGAGACACAAAACTCCCCAGTGAGACTACCGTCGGTAAGTCCCTTGTTAATGCCTTTGGTTAATACTCCGGATAAATTTTGTGGAGGAATTATTATTATTATGTTTTTTTTTCTTTTTTGTTGGTAGGTCGCAGCGATATTGTCTCCACAGATAAATGGATTCATGTGGTGCATGGAAAATTCGGATAATTTTTGTGGAGGAATTTATTTATTTATTTATTTATTTATTTATTTTTTTTTTTTGCTAGGTCGCAGTGGTATTGTCTCTCCTCAGATAAATGGATTCATGATGTGGTGCATGAAAATTTTTTAGTTATTGTGAATGTTCCCATACAGAGGATTTCACCGGCTACTCTCAACTTGTCTCGTGCAGATAAAAAAGAACTGGACTCTGCCATGTTGATGTTCTTAGAGCACAAAATAGTAGAATCATGTGCCCCAGCCGATCATGGTTTTCTTTCTGACCTTTTTCCTACCATTAAGAGAGATGGTACGGCTAGAGTTATTCTGAATTTGAAAGAACTTAATGATTATGTTGACCATGTACATTTTAAGATGGACACCCTCAAAGATGTGATATCCTTAATCCACCACAACTGTTATTTCATGTCTATTGACTTCACAAATGCTTACTTTCCAGTCTACGTGAGGCCAGAGAACAGGAATTGGTTCCAATTTTTTTGGCGTAACTTTAAGTTTCGCTTCACTTGTCTTCCACAGGGCTTGACCTCAGCGCCTTGCATTTTCACTAAACTGTTGAAACCTGTCCTCTCGCATCTTCGTAAACTTGGGATATTCGTGTCATGCTACTTGGATGACTGCATTTTCATTGCCGACTCTACTGATGCTTTACGATCTCGTGTGTCTTACACCCTGCATTTTTTTTGACTCCTTAGGGCTCGCTGTCAATCCACACAAATCAGTAGTACTAGAGCCTACCCAAGAGATTGAATTCTTTGGTGTGATATTAAACTCTGTTGACATGACTGCCACTTTGACACCCAGAAGAAAAGTTCACATTAAGGCACAGGGTTTACTGCTATTGAACAAAGATCTAGTTTCTTTGCTTGAGCTGTCCTCTTTTATTGGTATTGGTATGGCTGTAGCCTCTGACCCCACTGTGGAGCTGGCCCCACTTAGAAATAATTCGTAACACAGAACTCGCTCGCCATCATGGGAATTATAGTTCACCTGTTCTCTTGGACAATCATGCTCAGGATTTAATCAACTGGTGGGTGGTGTTTGCTTCACAAACAAAGCCGTTACGATCCTGTCCCCACCAACTAGATTTGTTTTGTGATGCTTCTCTGACTGGTTGGGATGCAGTAGTGGGGGATACCAGGACTGGTGGTCATTGGGCTCATGATGAATTGGATCACATCAGTTGTTTGGAACTGAAAGCCATCCTAATGGGTCTATAGTCCCTTTGCAAGGATAACAGAGGAATTCATATCTGCCTCCATTCTGACTGTGTCACTGTAATTGCCTGTTTAAATCGTTATGGCTGTACTAACCTTAACCTTCATGTGATAGTAGAGCAGATTTTTGAATGGGTTATGTCAACAGGTATTACTTTGTTAACACATACATGGTCTACATTATAAAGAGGCAGACAAAGAATACCGAGTGAAAAACATGGATGCAGAATGGAAGTTACAGTCCCATATTTTTCAAAGTCTTTCTCAACTCTATTACACACCTGAAGTTGATCTGTTTGCCACTCGCATAAATACTCAATTACCTGATTGTTTCCTGGAGGCCTGATCCTTGTGCCATTCATACTAATGCTTTCACAATGACCTGGTCAAGTAAAAACTTTTACACTTTCCCACCTTTCAGTATTATATCAAGAGCCCTCCAGAAAATCCAGGAAGACAAAGCTAGTCATGATGATTCTACCACTATGGCCGACATAAGTCTGGTTCCCGACAGCCCTTCAATTATTAGCGGCACCTCCTGTTCTTCTTACCCGTCTTCCTCTAGTGTTGCCACGAAATCCCACTCACACATCCTAGGGCGCAACGGTTAATTTTAACAGTGATGATATTATCAGGGAATCGTACACAAATCAAGGCCTTTCGTCAGATGTTGCCAGCTTTCTGCTTCACTCCTGGAGGGCAAGCACAAGGATGCAGTATGGGTCGCGTATCAAGAAATGGTTGTCTTTTTGCCTCTGCAGGAAAATTAATACCTTTCAGCCATCTGTAACTGACTTTTTAGAATTTCTTTTTGCTGAATTTAAGAAGGAAACAGATCGGACCTATAGGTCCATCAACACGATACGATCAGCCACCTAGGCAGTAACAAGTATTAATGGTTAACCGGAGGGACAACATCGCTTGGTTGCCAGGTTTATGAAAGTGGTTTTCCAGGAGAGGCCATCCTTGCCACGCTACCGTACTACCCGCGCCGCCAGTTCCATGTCAGTCCTTCAGAGAGTAGGTCTGAGGAAGCAGCCAGCAAGCAGCCAGTATATGCAAGTTATGGCTACAACTGAGCTGCATGAAACTACACAGGGAAGGGTAGGGGGGGCGTTTGCTACCTCAGTGACGCAATTAAATGTTCGTGAAATTACGATCAAACGTCATATTGTTAAGTATTCGTTTAATCATACAATTTCTTGTCTCTTACTCGCTTTCATTTTTTCATTTGTGCTGAGTAGGAAAATATATATATATATATATATATATATATATATATATATATATATATATATATATATATATATATATATATATATATATACATATATATATACATATATACATATATATATACATATATACATATATATATATATATATATATATATATATATATATATATATATATATATATATATATATATATATATATATATATATATATATATATATATATATATATATATATATATATATATATATATATATATATATATATATATATATATATATATATATATATATATATATATATATATATATATATATATATATATATATATATATATATATATATATATATATATATATATATATATATATATATATATATATATATATATATATATATATATATATATATATATATATACATATATATATACATATATATATATATATATATATATATATATATATATATATATATATATATATATATATATATATATATATATATATATATATATATATATATATATATATATATATATATATATATATATATATATATATATATATATATATATATATATATATATATATATATATATATATATATATATATATATATATATATATATATATATATATATATATATATATATATATATATATATATATATATATATATATATATATATATATATATATATATATATATATATATATATATATATATATATATGCTTTCTTTGTGCCTGCCATTTGTTCACGCCATGTCAGGGTGTGGTATAACTTCGTCCCTGTATAGTCCTAGGAAAGATCATACACAAAGCTGCTGGAATCAACACAAATTCTACCAGGTGTATTTGTCTTTGCAAATACACAAGCAGGAACTCAGGAGACATATGACACAAGAGAACACCCAAGTGCGTTATCTCCATACCAGTCATTGTTAAGGGTTATGCATCCCACAAGTAGGGCGTGCCACTTCAATTTTCTTAGGGTACTTTTCAGGTCAGTACATGACAACACTCTGCTTGGATTCAGCTACTTTGCTTGAGTTCAAGAACGAAGTGTCATTAGTAATACTCCCTGCTATCACGTAGCCAACAACTGCACCACTAAAACAATTGCAGCATATCACATGTTCGTGCAAGAACAACAAATATCTCAAAAAAAAAAAAAAAATCCTGCACTGATATTGATATTTGAATTACAGCATCAAACGGTGATGCGTTTCCTTGCTATTTGAATTACAGCATCAAACGGTGATGCGTTTCTGGCAAAGAAGCAGGATTTCTGAGTGACTTTAAGCTTAAGGTGGGACGGACCCAGCCGTAGGTCTGTTGCACGAGTCATTCATCATGTCAAAATAGTGTGCATAGTTTTTTACATTTTGCTGTAGGCATACATTGCTGAGTGTTTGCTGTCCTTTACATCGAATTCAGGATGAAAAAGTCTCAAGCAAAAAGTTTCGAACTATAGAGTAAGAGATTAGAGGAGAGCTGGAACACAAGTGTTTTTGTTTATTGGTGTTGAGAGAGAGAGAGAGAGGTGTGTGTGTGTGCGTGTGTGTGTGTGTGTGAATTGCCTGAAACAGCTGGAAAAAAAAAGTGATGTGAAAAAAAAAACAGCGTGTGAAAATAATAAATCAACTTGAGGTCTATCTATCTTCTCTATGCTGTCTTCGTTGCTGTAATGATACTCAGGTATCAGGAAATTCACTGTTGAGGAGGAGAAATGCATGATATAAAAAAAAGCATCGGAAATGTTGCCTTCCTCACACGGCTGTATGTCAAAAACTGCACTTCCACTACGCGCCAATGAATTTTTCGCCGCTTCACAACAGCTCAATTCCGGGAGGGACTTCTGAAAATTTCCTCTAATATGGCACCCTAGTGACTTATGAGAGTTATCATGCATCTAGGAACACGTTAAAAGTACGAGCAGTCCATGAAAACCGTTGTTGGACTGTCAGTTGATTGACATTTGCTAGTTATTAGCAAAACATTCTTAAAAGTATCGCCTCACTTCCCGCCAGTAATTTGAGCAGACGCGCCCTGACACAACTCACCTTATCTTCATAATGGAAAGCAAGAAAGACTTGACAAAGGAAAAGATCAAACTTATTGTCTCTTTACACAAAGCAGAGAGGACAGTGAGAGAAAATAGCCAGGATTGTGGGTGCAGAAGTGGATACCAAAGTTTCGTATGGAAGGCGGGGTGGCAACACCAGAACAGAAAAAGAAGCCTGGGCGAGGACGTAATACATCATCACGCACAGTAAATGTTGTGAATCGTCAAGTGGATGCCTATCCTCAAATCACGGCGAGGGAATTAAAAGCACAAAACCCTCAGCTGCTCGGACAAGTGTCTGTGTGGACAGTACAGCGCTGCCTGCACGACAGCCGTGAGTTACGCAGACACCGCGCTCCCAAGAAACCATTCACCACCGCTAAGCAACAAGAGCTTAGGGTTGCGTTTGCCACTAAATATCTCCAGTGGGATATGGCAAAATGGCAGCAAGTGTTATGGAGCGACGAAGCTGTCTTCACGGTGTCCTGCAACCGTGGCAAGCATGTGTACTGGGGAGTGACCCACTTGACACAAACTTTATATTTCAGACTTAAAAGCACCTTGATTCATTGATGATGTGGGCCTGCTTCAGGTATCATGGTGTGAGAGATAACGGTATCGTGATTACACTAGGGAGGTTCGCAGGACATGACGTTGTGGTTCACCATTTGTGAAAATTCGCACACAATTGCAGAATTTTTGTGGAGATTCGTCTAGACTCTGACCATTTTCATGATCGCTGCTAGTCGCAGAGCCGAATCACAGATGTGTGATCCTAGCATTAGTATTTTTACCAAAAAAATGAAATCATGAATCACAACAATTATTTGGAACTTCGGTGTGACTTTTTGCCCGGATCTTTTGAAATGTGCATCGCTATCATGTTCATGCAGGATGGAGCTCCATGTCACAGGACAAAATCCGTCCTGACATGGCTTCACGACTGCCAGATTGACTTTGGATGACTGGCCACCCAATTCCCCCAATCTGAACACTATTGAAAACATCTAGTCCATCATGAAGAGGCGCATGCAGAGGAGGGACATCTCTGACATAACGAAGCTGCGGACGGCCATCAGGGAGGAATGGCATAATTTAAATCAAGTAACCCTTAATAATCTGGCTGAATCTCTTCCTTCACGGCTTCAAAAAGTGTATAAGAAGGAAGGGAAAGCCCATCAATTACTAGTTTCCTCGTAAGTATTATAGTACTTTTGTTTTCTCCATTCTAAGTGTATTCTAACACCTGTAGTCTCACGGCGAACAATTCACTGGCGCGTAGTGCAGTAATCGGAATTCAGATATGAACGAAACGTAGAATGGTAGGAGACGGAATAGGAAGAAGAGGTCAAAGAGAATGAGGAGGAGGAGGAGGAGGAGGAGGAGGAGAATAATGATGATGACGACGATGATAATAATGATAATAATAATAATAATTGATAATAATGATAGCAATAATAATAATAATAGTAATAATAATAATAACAGTAATAATAATAATAATAATAATAATAATAATTTCTGTAACCAGACTCATAGGGAAGACCTCAACCACCAGACACACCATTACTCTCCTTTCCTTCTCTTGAAAGTTTCTCACTCTGTTAAGTTAAATAATTGACGAAACATTACATGGCAGTTTGCGCGGCTTGTATGTAAGAGAGAGAGAGAGAGAGAGAGAGAGAGAGAGAGAGAGAGAGAGAGACGTCAGTAACATCTGGTATATTTTTTTCATATTAGTCCCGTCTTTTTATGTAAGAGGGACACCAGCTAAGGGAAAAAAAAAGCCTAATGAGATGCCGTTTACCGAATAGGGTCCAAAGCGTCAGTCAAAAATTAAAGGATAAGTGTCTTGAAACCTCCCTCTTGCAGGAGTTCAAGTCGTAGTAAGGTGGAAATACAGAATCAGGCAGGGAGTTTCAGAGTTTACCAGAAAAAATAAATAAATAAATAATTGAGAATACTGATTAACTCTTGCATTAGAGAGATGAACAGAATAGGGGTGAGAGAAAGAAAAAAGTCTTGTTCAGCGAGGCCGTGGGAGGAGGAGAGACACAATTAGCAAGATCAGAAGAGCAGTTAGCATGAAAATAGCGCTAGAAGATAGCAAAAGATGCAACATTGCGGCGATGAGAAAGAGGCTGAAGACAGTCAGTTAGAGGAGGGGAGTTGATGAGACGAAAAGCTTTTGATTTCACCCTATCTAGAATAGCGGTATGAGTGGAACCACTCTGTCCAATCAGAAATTTTAGAGAGATTAGAAGTCAGGCGTTCTGTGGCTTCCCAGCGTGAACTGTTTGCTTCCTGAAGGGTTGGACATCTACGAAAAGACGTGGAAAAGTGCATTGTGGTATCATCAGCGTTGGAGTGGATAGGACAAGAAGTTTGGTTTAGAAGGTCATTGATGAATAATAGGAAGATAGTGAATGGCAGGACAGAACCCTGAGGAGCACCACTGTTATTAGATTTAGGAGAACAGTGACCGTCTACCACAGCAGCAATAGAACGGTCAAAAAAGAAACTTGAAATGAAGTTACAGAGAGAATGATACAAGTCGTAGAAGGATAGTTTGTAAATCAAGGCTTTGTGCTATACCATATGAAAAGCTTTTGACATGTCTAGGTAACAGCAAAAGTTTCACCAAAATCTCTAAAAGAGGATAACCAAGACTCAGTACGGAAAGCCAGATCACTAGTAGATCGGCCTTGACGGAACCTATACTGGCGATCAGATAGAAGGTTGTGAAGTAATAGATGTATAAGAATCTTCCTGTTGAGGATAGGTTCAAAAACTTTAGATAGGCAGGAAATTAAAGCAATAGGACAGTAGTGAGGAATTAGAACGGTCATCCTTTTAAGGAACAGGTTGAATGCAGGCAAACTTCCAGCAAGAAGGAAAGGTAGATGTTGATAGACAGAGTTGAAAGAGTTGAACTAGCAGGGTGAAAACATGGAGGCGCTGTTTCGAAGGACAAAAGAAAGGACCCCATCAGGTCCATAAGCCTTCCGAGGGTTTAGGCCAGCGGGGGCATGGAAAAACATCACTGCAAAGAATTTTAATAGGTAGCATGAAGTAGCCAGAGGGTGGAGGAGAGGGAGGAACAAGCCCTGAATCGTCCAAGGTAGAGTTTTTAGCAAAGGTTTGAGCGAAGAGTTCAGTTTAGAGATAGATGTGATAGCAGCTGTGCCACCTGGTTGAAAGAAGAAGCAAATTTATTGGAGATGTTTCTTACTAAGTCCCAGAAGTCAGGAGGGGAGTTATATCTTGAAGGATTTTGACATTTTCTATTAATGAAGGGGTTTTAGGCTAATATATATATATATATATATATATATATATATATATATATATATATATATATATATATATATATATATATATATATATATATATATATATATATATATAAGTAAAAAAAACTGTACTAGGATAGGTTCCTGTTTACAGTACTCCGTACTCTGTTTCCGTACACTGTCAACAATGACGTCACCACCGTTTCCGTTTAAGCGACTGTAGTGGGAGCCGGAATCGTGTCCGTGAGTGTCAGGCTGTATGCAGGCGTCCTCTTGCAAACTGAGCATGCTCAGAAGCGATTATTTACAAATAAACACTTGTTTATAAACAAAGCTATTCGTAGGCGTCCGAATGTCAACATGGCTGAAGATTGATGAGAAAGTCTGGCCCAATTTAGGGATGAGATAGGCTCTGTGCATCAATTTTTACTGAATGGACGATTTCCATCCAACACAACAGATAACCAGAAGAGGAATCTCAGGAGACAAAGACTGTCACATGATAAAAGGTGAGTACATCATCTTTTATTGGATGGACAATATTTACCCAAAGTAACAAATAGCCAGGAATCTGTGTGAGTTAGCAGAATAACACCCATGAAGTGACAGGAAAATAATGAAGAACGGATGACTTTTTTTTTGTGCCCTTGGCTGGGAAAGACATGTTTAGAATGTACTAAGAGAATATCTTACAACAGTAATTACTACAAACTAACTCCTAATAAATAACAAAAATTTTATTTTTACAGTAAGAGGTTTTCTGTGATTATCAAACCAAGTAAACAGACCTATATCATTGTGTAATGTAATTTTGATCACTGCATAAAGGCTATTTAATGATTCTTGACTACATTTCTTACACAGTACACAGTACACAGAAAACATATTGTACACAGTACAGAACGGACGCCGTCGAACAGAAGAGATGAACGGAGTTTAACTTAGTACGGAGAGACGGGCACAGTGTTGCATGTAATGGTATTTTGAATGTTCTAGGTATGATACTCAAGTACATGATAAAACGTTACTGAATTGTAGCTTTGTAATGTAATAATGCTATATTGTAAATTAAAATCTTTTACACTGTTCGTGGAAAAAGAAGAGTGACCTTGGTTCCAGTGTGAGATACAGCAACACTGCAAAGTTATGTAAACACAAGCACATGAATGGACTGGACAGTTTCAGCCCAGCAAACTGCAGAAACGCAATAACCCTCACTCAGCAGCTATGGTAATGATAGTGTATTAATAACTGACAACCAGACATCCAGAAAATACTAGTATAACCTCCCTCTCCACCACACCGTGCATTGATGCACCAGTCGTTACTGCCCCTACCGTGCCTTGTAGGATTCATTAGCGTGTAGTTACTTATATTTGTTTACTGTGCAATAAATGACACTCTTCTCCACCTCACTGGCCTCTCTTCGTCAGCTGCGAGCAGCAGGGTGACAAGAAGTATACAAATTTATAGTAGAAGAGGTCTCCGCGAGGCCATGTTGACAGACAGTGGAAGCAGAGACGGCGGTTAACTCCTCCGTTCAGTATGGAATCTGTTTTTTTGTTTTTTTTGTGACGTCATTGTTGTACGGTGAACAGAACCGGAATCCGTGAAAACGGACTAGTGTGAATCGGCCCTAATTGTAGACTGCCCGAGACACGTCCGCCCACCGAGGCAGGGCGGACAGGACTGGCGAGTGCCGAGACTGGGGTAAGCCTTCCCGTATGGCCGGCGGGTCATGTCATGGCTGGGGGTCTTGACCTCACTGGGAGCCCAAACGTCCGACGGAGCAGGTCGGAGCAAAAAGAGAATATAGAGTTTCTATAAAGATAATATGGAGTTTCTATGCCAAATGAATTACAAAATAACAATGCACTATAAAGAAAAATTATAACGTTGCACTAATAACGCACATGGTGGCGATATAATCTTCGTCGAATGTGGTCGGTCGTGGTAGATATGTTGAAGCCACGAGCAGGAAGACCACACCGACAGGAAACGTGGTGAACGATGAGGGTGGACGATGTGTCAGGAACAAGCGACACGGTCAGTAGAAACACCTCAACTTGCAGTGGATGCAAAGACTAACGGTTGAGGAGTCCAAAGTCTTGAAGCGACAGGAACAGTAGCAATGAAGCAGTCGAGATGCGTCAGTCTTGAAGCGAAGACTGGACAGCTTGAAGAGTCGCACGGGAACACAGGCTTTTTTTTTTTTTTTTTTATGTAGGAAGGACACTGGCCAAGGGCAACAAAAAATCCAATAAAAAAAATATGCCCACTGAAATGCCAGTCCCATAAAAGGGTCAAAGCAGTGGTCAAAAATTGATGAATAAGTGTCTTGAAACCTCCTTCTTGAAGGAATTCAAGTCATAGGAAGGTGGAAATACAGAAGCAGGCAGGGAGTTCCAGAGTTTACCAGAGAAAGGGATGAATGATTGAGAATACTGGTTAACTCTTGCGTTAGAGAAGTGGACAGAATAGGGGTGAGAGAAAGAAGGAAGTCATGTGCAGCGAGGCCGCGGAAGGAGGGGAGGCATGCAGTTAGCAAGATCAGAAGAGCAGTTAGCATGAAAATAGCGGTAGAAGACAGCTAGATATGCAACATTGCGGCGGTGAGAGAGAGGCTGAAGACAGTCAGTTAGAGGAGAGGAGTTGATGAGACGAAAAGGTTTTGATTCCACCCTGTCTAGAAGAGCATGCAGGAGAAAGTTTGCGAGAGGCCCTGAAGCAACTAAAGAAGGCACCGTAGATAAGTGGTAGCGTAGCAGTTAGCTAGCAGACGATGAATGCTGAAGTAGCTGGCGAGCAGACAGGGCACGTGGGGTTGAGTAGCAGGGGAGAAGCAGACAGGGAAAGCTTGTAGGACGCCAAATCGACTACATTCCACAGCGGACACCATTATGTACTAGTATTGCTTCTTGTTACTGTGTAGAGGTGGTGCCCAAAAGGTGTGGAGGTAAACACGACTGTACCACTGCCGCCGTATATTATTATAATAAACTGTACAATAAATAGGTCTAGCTGCTACGAGCACGTCCGCTCCCAAGGCTGGAAGGACGAGGACTGCTGACTAGGGAAAGACTGCCCGCATGGCTGGCGAGTCAGGTCACGGCTGGGGCTCTTAATCCCACTACAAGCCCACGCGGCTGTCAGGGCAGGTGATGAGCACAGCTGTAGACAAAGGCAGGAGACGAGGCTTGACCTCAATATCCACGTGGTCGGGCCAGGTGGCCAGAGGCTGGCGTAATGTCACAGGGCAGGTCGCACCACGTGGAAGAATGGAATGTGGGGAAGGGTGCAGCGTCCCGTCACACACTGTTATAAGCCAGATCAATTTGAGAATACTTATGAAGTACAATGACGATTTTTTCCGTATTATTATATCATTAATTCTTAAAAAAACGAGACTAAGTTCAATGTACATATACAAACTCAACCTAATTGTCTAAAATTAGAGAGCCTTCTGCTTTCCTGTCATTTTCTTCTACTATCACCTTAGTAGTCCTAAGTCCTAGGTCTGTTGTGGCCTGTTTTTCTATGCAACTCAATGTAATTATGCGGCGAATGGGTGGTGGGAGAGGGAGGAAGCTCTGCAGGTCGTGGATCGATACTTCAACATACTAAGAAGATTTACATCAAAATGGTAACTATGGTCCTAAAATAAATTGAATGCATTTGCGCGATGTCTCTCCGTGTGAACAAGAAACATGTAGCTTGCTATGACAACTCGAGACTCACCAGTGCTCCAGACAAGTGTGTAAAAAGGGAGGCTTTCCGTCAGCTCCATAATTTTATTGCTCTGGGAAGAAGCTCGTCTGAAGATGCGTTGCCTGGGAAACAAATCCAATTTGCATAATCGTCGGTACACTCGATGCTCCTACCCATGAACTGAGTCACCAAAATATTCGTTTCCTTTTGGTGGCGTTTGAGTCCAACAAGATATACATTGCAGTTGATAAATAGCACCGGGAGCATCCAGGTGAGGCGTGCGTCTTGCCTGGCATTATTAGGTGTCTTATTCTGATACATTGACTATTGGCTTTGACCTTTTGTAATTATCTATATTTTCGTTATTTGTTTATAAGAATTAGCAGTGGGAATACAGATAGGTATAAGTGAGATCATTCAAACAAAGAAAGAGAAACGAAGAATGTGAAACAGGTAGGATATACAAGAACATGGTAAGCTCCATGCGGTGTATTTCATAACAGAGGCTCTTTTTCTCTCATTATGTTGCAGTTTTAAGGCGCCACGAGGCCCCTGAAGCATAGCGGTGGTGGTGGTGATAGTGATGGCAGTGTTAACGCTTTAAAATAACAGTAACATTGTTACAATGCACTTTACTCATATTGCTGCATTACTTCCTTAATGACGGATTCTTGGACTTTTACACAGTCAACTTTCGATGAAACGTGTGACAAGCTATTGTGATGGCCTTGTTGCACACCACACAAGGCTGCTGACAACACTCCTTGATGATACTTGGCGACGAAATATCCAGAAGAAGAAGCGTTGCCGTCATCAGGAAGATTATTATACTTCAGTATTGATATTCAGAGTAACGTGTTTCTTTTGTCATTTATATTAAGTCTCCGGAAAAAAAAAAAAAACAGGAATATTTACATTTATTTAATCAATGTAAACTCCTGTTGCATTACAATCGCAAAGGCGTAAGTGAGTGTTGATAACATCAGACTTTTTTGCTTCCCTTTGTAACATTTTGACAATACTATTTTAGCCATTGCCGTATAATAAATAAATCATGCTATTTTTTTTATTTGAAGCTTCCAACTCTGAGCGGCAATAGTGTAAAAGCAGCAAAAGAATGACTACAAAATTTATATTTACATATAACTGATACACTTCACACAATCTATCATAGCGTCATCTTATTTGTATTTTTCTCTGAGAACTTATGAAACAAAGAAACAGAGGAAATTATCTTTTCCTAAAATCAACAGTAAAAAATATAAAAATAATAATAAATAATGATTAAATAATAATAATAATAATAATAATAATAATAATAATAATAATAATAATAATAATAATAATAGTAATAATAACGATAATAATAATAATAATAATAATAATAATAATAATAATAATAATAATAATGATAATAATAACAGCAATAACTTAATAAACCTTGTGCTATGAAGATGTTTCCTTCCAGTTCGTTATCAGAATCATCGTCCACACTCTGTTCGGCAGGGAATGTGTGTGTGGAGCTGATCGTTTATGGTTATTCATGTAACACTAAATAACGGCGAATCTCTCTCTCTCTCTCTCTCTCTCTCTCTCTCTCTCTCTCTCTCTCTCTCTCTCTCTCTCTCTCTCTCTCTCTCTCTCTCTTTCTGTCTCCGCTGACCATCCATGTCTCATTCCTACCTCCTCCCAAGCTCCTCATCCTATTTTCTATCTTATAGAGCGGCCTTCTTCTCGTCCTTCTGTTTCCAAGTCATAAAATATGGTGTTAGAGATGTCCTTTGAGAGAGAGAGAGAGAGAATGGTGTTAGAGATGTCCTTTGAGAGAGAGAGAGAGAGAGAGAGAGAGAGAGAGAGAGAGAGAGAGAGAGAGAGAGAGAGAGAGAGAGAGATTTCAAGACACGATTTCAGTTAGCTTCGAAGTATTCGTAAGAAGACTGCACATATCAGTTTTACAAGTTATTTTGGCATTCGAAAACAGGAATGCCGTATATGTACATTACCTTTTGCCATAAAACACTTCCCTTCATTATGGGATGAAGTACAGTTTCTGCTTTGGTGTTAAAATGCAACAGTAAATAGACTTCTTACTCCAAAACATCATTCTGAATCACCGAACCCTCCTGTCTTTCTATGATTTATGGTCTCTTATATCAAGTGACAAGGATTCACCGAGACGTACGAGATGGAAACATGTTGGTAAGTGTGATGCATGGAAATAATCTTATTCGTTCCGTTACAATACATTCAGATGTGGGCAATAAATAATATATATATATATATATATATATATATATATATATATATATATATATATATATATATATATATATATAGAGAGAGAGAGAGAGAGAGAGAGAGAGAGAGAGAGAGAGAGAGAGAGAGAGAGAGAGAGAGAGAGAGAGAGAGAGAGAGAGAGAGAGAGAGAGAGAGGTTCCGAAATGTAGATGAGGTAAGCAGGGATACACCAAACTTTCTTCTCCATTTATTGCAACGTTTCACCTTCACAGAAAGCATCATCAGGCTAAAAAATAAAATTAAATAAAAAAAAAATAAATAAGTACAAAGATGGAAAAATCATAAAATATCACACTAGGGACAGATTAAAAACAAAACAGCAACAAAAAGGGGACAGGCAGGCAAACATTAACAACAAGCAATGTGACAATAACCTATCAGCTGCAGCTTGTACATGAGAAAAAATAAATAACAAATAAATCAAGCAAAATAAAGGTGTAAAGCTATGGACAAACCTTGTGTGCTCTCGCGTGTGGTGTGGTGAGGACATCGAACCCCCGGATCCTCAAAGCTCCGAGCAGTTTATAAAAGATCTAATTGTGATGATTACAGTTGGTTATTTAATTCAGGTTTCAAGTGTTTAAATAGCTTTTAATACTTTAGTGTCTGTATGTGCGTCAGCTTTATTTAACATGCTAAAATCCTTCTCCGAAAACGGGTGATCATGTGTTTGTGAATGTGTTCTTATTGCTGAAAAAAGGGAGGTGAACTAATCGTTTCTGTTTGCGTATTGAAGTACCTTTATGTTCACTGGTTCTTTGTGTTAAAAGTCCTCTTGGTTTCTCCAATATATCGAATCTTGAAACCATCCAAGAGGAATCTAACACATAGAATCAGTGAGCATAAAGGTACTTCAATACGGACACAAAAACAGTTAGCTCACCCCCATTTTTTCAGCAATAAGAACACATTCATACACACATGATCATCCGTTTTCGGAGAAGGATTTTAGTATATTACATAAAACTGACGCACACATAGACACTAAAATATTGAAAACTATTTACATGAAGCACCTGAAACCTGAACTAAATTAAACGTTTTATAAACTCTGCTCGGAGTTTTGTGGATCCGGGTTCGTAACTAATCTAATCCTCACAATTGAAAGTAATGATGTAGAACGTAATCCTTTTGTATCATTTTTTGTGCATTTATCCATAAAGACCATCACATTTTTCCCGTGCCCGTAACGACATTGGTGGATTGTATTTTTTTTTATTTATTTATTTTTCCTCGCATGTGTACGTCGATATTTATTTATCGTGTATGCAAGTAAAGTTTTTTTTTTTTGTAACTTTTTCAGGAATTGTGTGTGTGTGTGTGTGTGTGTGTGTGTGTGTGTGTGTGTGTGCCAGAAATGGATGTCGCGGCTCCGTACATTCTATTTTCGCCCTCTTGTACCTCGTAAAGCTGCCTCTTCCTGTGCCCGGCAACCACTCACCACTCCTCATAAACCCAACCTCTCTGCTTGCCAGCCTCGGCCGCTAACTTTCTCGCCTTTCCTCACTTCCTTTCACACATCCCCTGCTCCTCTCACAAGTCACGCATCCTATTCTCCGTCATGTCTCTGTTGAACCTCTTCCTCCTCTTTTACTCCCCCAACCACCTCGTCTTCCTCTTCCTTGACTTTTCACCTCCTCCACCTCCCTCCTCTTCCATCTCCTTCATCTCTTCTTCCAACCACCTCGTCTTCCTCTTCCTTGACTTTTCACCTCCTCCACCTCCCTCCTCTTCCGTCTCCTTCATCTCTTCTTCCTTCTGCATCTCGAAATTTTCTCTCCTTTTTCACATTCTTTTACTCCCAATTATCGAATTCCTCATCCTTCGCATATGCTCTTCCTACTCCCTTTCTGACTGGTCTCATCTGCATCCTTCCGTAATCTTATCCATGGAGAGAACTTACCTGCAAAAAGCTGTGAAATGGAAATTTTTGTGAAATCCATGAAAATAAGGAGTACCGAAAGCACAAAGACATTGCAATGGAGCAAATCTGAGATCGGATTTGAATTTAGCATCTCAAAATTAGTCTAAATCTGCTTAAAGGTCCCATGCCAGAGAAAAAAAAAAAATGTAGACCAGTGTGATTCTTCGTCCATCTTGTCACTGTGTCATTCGTGAAAGAGATAAGTTTGTTGGCGTTTGTCACAAAGGACATTGTTAAAAGATGAAAGTGATGTACGTCGGCAGACTGGGATACACTGGTACAAACATGCACCTTTAAAACAGGCCCAGCGGATCACCATGTCTTGATAGTCTCTCTCTCCGCCACCAGCCTTCTTCCTAACTCCAGTTGCCGCTACTGGTCTTAAGAATTCTTATCATCATGATCGTCGTTTTTCTTCCTTCCCCTGAAGATGCCACATAATCATTGAAAACTTGCATCACATAAAACTGATTCGTATCACCTCAAGCGTCCCTCGCGTTAATGATGAGGCAAAGGCTACTTCCTGCCATTCTCGCCTCACTAATTAACGCTGAAAACGCAAACACTTGTTACATAGAAACTATGGTAAGGAACTGAAGATTGTAAGAAGTATTACCTATTTAATGTATACATTATGGAGTGACTTTCTGTAATCGAAGAGAGGGTACCTTTTACAGTGGATAATCGTGTTCATAAAGTCATTATTTTTCTGTGAATTACTGTGGTTTTTCAAAATTATCTCCTGAAATTCAGATGACGTTAAAATAACCACTTCTACTTGTTAGATGATTTAATTAGAAACAGTCTAAGACTGACTTTTTTACTCGTACTAGAGTTTGATTATCCAGCACTTCAGCATAATGAAGCGGCATTGAAGCAGTATGTGGACATCGGGGAACAGGGATAAACCTCTGTGGCCGGGGTTAGTTTTTTTTTGGGGGGACACAGTTGTTCATCTTTCTGACGCTTGAATAAGATCTGAAATTCAAACATAATAAACAAATCTAAGGAGATGAATTGATAATCTCGTAAGTTCATGGGAGAACTTAAATTCATTGAGGTTTCAGCATTTAACATTTAAAATTCGCCCCTCCAATCGTTGGCTCAGTTCTTTCTTGGTTTGGAGAACAGTTTAGTGTCCCCATATAAAAATCTAATTTATTCACATGATGCTTAACTATCATTTCAAGATTAATACCAAATCGAGATTTGGTATTAATCTTGAAATCGATTGATTGATTTTGGTTATGGTGCCGCAACATTGCGGTCAAATCTCGACGAAAAATCTTCCTTGTAATCACTATTTTATACAAAGCTACACCCTTTTATCCCCATATGTATAGTACATGTAGAATAATTATTATTGTGTATCATTATATATATATATATATATATATATATATATATATATATATATATATATATATATATATATATATATATATATATATATATATATATATATATATATATATATATATATATATATAATGTGTGTGTGTTTGTTTGTTTGTTGATAGATTGAGAGACCACCTTCACAAAGAGTAAACAAGTCGTTTATTTAATACTCATAATTAAAAGTATTTTAGTGGACTTGGAGGTAGCATCATTGCAATTAAATATAAAACAGCAGAGCACAACCATGAAGACCTGTGTTCTCCACCTCTTCTTCACAAATTCACACAATTATTTAATAATGTTAAAGACTGGTGAGTGATACTTTTATTTCCGATAACGGCTTGGGTCGGAGATGGCTCGAGTGTGCAGGGTGTTGAAGAAGAGGAGACCAATAATGGCCGCCCAGGGACATCGCCGATATTTGTCTCCGATGCGCGGGGAACGTTGACCCAGGTCTAAGGCAGGGGCAGGGCACAGGAGAAAGGAATTAAATTTGAGCAGAAAAGGGAGGGTTAGTGAAGACGGCGGGAGATGGAGGAAGAAATTTGAGCAGAAAAGGGTGGGTTAGTGAAGACGGCGGGAGATGGAGGAAGGGACAACACACAAGGTGGTGGAGGAGAACGAAGCGTCACTTACTGGTTTGTACGATGAGTTGCGACCCGAACCCCTAGAGTTGAAGACGGACGTGAGTAGATGTGAATCTGCCATACGTGCAGGAGACTTTTAACTGTCATCCACTAAAGAGCTCTGTAATAGCGGGCTATCCTGCAGTGAAGCTTATTGAGGTGGGGTGTGTACCTGGATCGATAATTAGGGGAGGTGGGACAGGGTTTGCTTTGGTTCGTGCGTCCTTGTCTCTGAGCGACTTTGGCGTGTCTGTAAAGAGAAGGACGTTATAGGGAGGAGGATGTGGGGAGGACTGTGCGCGAAAGAAGTACACACATAAACAATTGAGTCAAGCTCAAGCTTAACAGGGTCTTCTTTCTCCGCTGTTAAACGCAGGCCCGTTCCCCTGCCTGTGGGTTCGCTAGATAGTAGATAGGGTCGGTGGGAATCTCGTTAATCCATTCATGCGCGTCACTAATTAGATGACGAGGCATTTGGCTTTTTTTTTTGCGCTTACTTTAACCCCTTACTCCCTTTCTTCCCTTTTAACTCATTTTGTATTTTGATTTTATTATTTTAATAGTGTTTTTTCCTTTTTCAGGTTGGACTTGGGTCAGATGTCATAGACATATATAAATAAGTAATTATAAAAATTATTCCAGTGAAGCTGGCAAATTATAAAATAAATAATGTCTTGGATAACTATGTATTGGAATACATAGAGATAGGAAAATAAACATAGCAAAAACGAGACCTTGACCGTCACCAGAGAAGTAGGGGAGTGGGGCTTGGATCGGTTCGCCCGAGAACTTCGGTGGGCTAGACCACTATGCAAGGATTTAGACTTCAGCCCCACCCTCCGATATCTCGATGGGCCCTGAGGGTCGCAACAGACCCCTCCATCCCCCGGACGGTTAAGAGGCGGAGCTCAGCCTTGGTAAGTTTGAGACTCTTAAGAGCCATGTAGGAAGGGGTGACCATGATGCCGCGCCAATTCATGGTAAGGGTGGTGAACACAGGGGTGTTACCCGTCTCTTCTAGTGCCCAGGCCCGGATTTCCCCAGTGTCATAATAGGACCGCTTCAGTCCGTGGGCTTGGTCCAATATGTCACCGGCTGAAGAGTCTGAGACAATTTGTACGTCCAGCACCACCGACTGTTGCCGGTCCCACCATATGACACTGGTTTTCTCAAGCCTGCAGATGTTCGTATAGATGGCTCTTTGATAACTTTATAGTTCTTGGATAGCTGTTTAACCAATAAGGAGAGGACCCGGTCGTGGCGGTTGGTCCTCTCTGGAGCCAATTTAGGGCAGACCTGAAGGAGGTAACCGAGGGACTCGGGCCGACCACACCCCAGGTCACATGAGACAGGAGCATCAGGTCTTCCCCTGGAGGAGCGTAGCCTTGTGCTCACCACGCCAAGGCGGGTTTTCATTGCATGTATATATGTTGAGCCTCTCATTATGCTTGTTCCATAATCCACCCACTCATGGGTGGGCGGAGAACGGTCCGCGCCCGAGAGGCCCCTGCCATCTGCCGTGGCATATAATTCATCTTTATGGCGCATAGCCGCTGCTTCGAGAAGCTCCTTGGATGTTAAATTGGGGGTGAGGAGCAACGCCCTAGCCACCCTCGCAACCCTTTCATCAGAGCATTTTGAGAGTCTCTCCAGACAACCCCTATACAGGGCAGGCACAATGACTGAAACGGGGCACCCCAAGTCCCCCATAGCATAGAATGCGGCGTTCGGGGTGTCCCGCGGCAGGTGGCCCATAATTCTTGTGTACTGGTGTTTGGGTATAAGTACGAACTTCACAGCCCATAGCTTCTGCTGTGGCTTTAGAGGGGCTCTCTGGAGTACTCCCAAGTCTCTGATCAAGGCAGCAAGGGCCCGCCTTGGCTCAGCGCGACCCATGGCCGGACCCACTTCCAAACCAACATATTTGTATGACTCACCAGGCCTCATTGCCCTCAATCTCTCACCTCCGGCGTAAAAAGCGGTGGAGGAGTCAACCAACCACCTCTTCCTCTTTCCGTCCCCCCATTACGTTAAACGTTGCACATTTATTGTGGCCCATTTCCAGCCCAACCCTCCCAGCCTCAATGACCAGCGCATCAATAGAGGTTTGAAGGCCCCGGGGGGTGGATGCTGTAAGTGCAACATCATCTGCATAAGCGATATATGTGAGGGGAGTATCAGCTAGACGCGCCCCAACGTCTGCTGGTACTAAGGAGAGTGCCCAATCCAAGGTGATGTTGAATAGATAGGGTGACAGAGGGTTTCCCTGCAGCACTCCCCTTTTGATGGCAATATTATCCCCCATAATATTTGTGCATGCCTTTTTATACAGGTTGGAAACCAGCTCAGTGAGTACAGGCGGAAAACCCCATCTTCTGGTGGCGGCTATCAGAGATGGGTGACTCACTGAGTCGAAAGCTTTCTTAAAATCAATAAAAGCGACACAGAGGTTGGTGTTCTGGGCAGTGGCATTTTTAATAATTTCTTGTATGAGGAGGATGTTGGCCGCCACACCCTCCTCTGGCGCAAAGCCTTTCTGCGATGCAGGCAAGGGCGCTGCTGCCATGAGCCTTCCTGCTATGATCTTATTAAATAACCTGAGCAATATTGATGTTAATGTGATAGGGCAAAAACCACTTGGGTCTTTTGCATCAGGTTTTTGGGAATGAGTGTTGTTCTTCCTGTAACCCAACTCCTGGGGACATCTTTGAGAAGCAGAAGGGTGTTCATGGGCCAACCTAGCTTCGAAGTGCCGAGGGCTCTGATCTCCTCTAGTCCCCTGCCGTCTGGTCTGAGGGCAGTGGCAGCCTTAGTGGACTTAATGGCATGCCATATCTCATTCTCATGTATCGGATCGGCAGCATCAAGGGTGGGTCTAATAGCAGTAGGTGACCGTGGCTCATCATTTGATGTTCTACTCTAAAGAGGCCAGCCCAATAGGCCTTCATATTGGGCGGGATAGGGGGCGGCATCAGGAATACCCGTAAGTATTTGCTTGACGGCCCGGCCTCTCTCTTTACGCCATAACCTCTGAATTCTTCTATAGTCGCGTTTTTCTTTTGCTTTCTTGGTTTGGCTCACCGGGCTGCCCACACCCGCTGGCTTATAGGCATATGCACGTGGTGGGCACCATGAGTCTACTTGGTGCTCCACATCCTTAATGCAGGTAGGGACGGAAATGCCAAAGGAATTTGATATTTGCTGCACGCAAGCGTGGACTTCATCCTCGGCCCTAATATGAGGAAGAGGTGGCTAGGAACCACTGGAGGCAGAACTCCGAAATGTTACAGGAGAACTGGGGCTAATGGGAGATGTAACTTCGGGCGAAGTGGGACTCAAGGCCACCGGCATAGAATTTGCCCTTTGAGGCTCAAGGGATGCCTGACGCACCTGGGCCCTGTAGGTTTCAGCCCGGCGTGCTCCCTTAATGGCCTCTAGGGACCTATGGGGAAGCACTTGCTCCCTTATAAGCTGGTTGATGTTACGGGCCCGCTGATTTTTGACCTCAAAGTTTGCCATCATAGCCAGGTCCTCGGGGTCCTACCTCGCCTTACGGATCCCGGTGGTAAGAGCCCCCACCTCTGCCTCGTGGAAGACGACAGGGTGTTGTGACCTTTCATGAACCTTGCGCCCGCGAAAATTCGCGAAGCGCCTGTGACATATCGGGCATGTGGGACTTCTGTCGCCCGCATTTGTCGCTGCCATCGTGGAGGCTATATTTGCAACCACAAGTTAGATAGTTGACAATAGGCAGCGTTCACTAGGAATACACCTAGAGGAGGGAAAGTGTTAACCAATCGTTAATTCGAGGATCGATTCCAAGACTTTAATGATTGTTGCCCAGCAGGAGGCCACAAGGAGGCCCTTTCCCTTTAACTACGATCTATAACTTAGAATAAGGCAAAGCTGCGCGCAAACCGACTTGCGTTGCTAGATGTTATGAAATCAGATCATAGATACTCCCGCCGTTTACCCGCGCTTGGTTGAATCTCTTCACTTTGACATTCAGAGCACTGGGAAGAAATCACATTGCGTCAACATCCATCTCTGACCATCGCAATGCTTTGTTTTCATTAGACAGTCGGATTCCCCTGGTCCATGCCAGTTCTGAGTTGATCGCTGGGCGCCAGCCGAAGTGGGTTTGGAGCGGGAGACGGCTTCTGCTACTACCTAACCGGCCTACGAGGACCGGCGGTAGAGAGAGCCGGAGCTCCCGCGCCCACGCAGCCTGGCGCGTTCCACGGAAGGGCCGGAGACACGCCGGTCCGAGCTCTCCGCAAGAGGGGCGAGAGGGCTAAAACCGCTGCCACCACGTAATCCAACCCTCACAGGCACGTCAGGCCGTTTTGACCGAACCGTCGCATCAGCGTGCCACACCCCACAGCGCGGCGCTGGCGCGAACCCTGCGGATGGATCCCCTACGACGCGCGCTCCCTCGCCGCGCTGGCTTCTCGACCAGAAGACGGCGGAGGGGAAACGGGAGCGAAGCGAGACAGGCGGACACCTTTATCACACACACACACACACACACACACACACCGCGTAGTGTAGTGGTTAGCATGCTCGGCTCACAATCATGAAGGCCCGGGTTCGAATCCCGGGCGCGGCGAGGCAAATGGGCGTGCCTCTTAACGTGTAGCCCCTGTTCACCTAGCAGCAAGTAGGTACGGGATGTAACCCGAGGAGTTGTGACCTCGCTGTCCCAGTGTGGTGTGTAAGTGGTCTCAGTCCTACCCAAAGATCGGTCACTATGAGGTCTGAGCTCTTTCCGTAGGGAAACGGCTGGCTAGGTGACCAGCAGATGACCGTACCTGAATCTCTCACACACACACACACACACACACACACTGCCAGTTTCACAGTATTTTTTTGTAAGCTTCCTAGCCAAGACGTTTCCCATCTTGGTAAGCATCTGAACAAATGGGAGTTGCCGGTTCTACGTTCGGTTATGTTTTCGTCTGGGTGTTTTTAACCATAGAAATGGTTAATGATGTCAGCTGTTCTAGATACTTCACCAAACGCTGGTTATCCGGCGCGGTCTCGAATCCCTTAAGGCATGGAACTCCATCTCTGTTGCGTGCCAAACGCTGGTAATCAGTGCAGCAAGGAATGAAACCAATGTGTTCGGTCTCCTCTCTCTCTCTCTCTCTCTCTCTCTTTGGTAAGGCTTATATTTATTCAATATATATATATATATATATATATATATATATATATATATATATATATATATATATATATATATATATATATATATATATATATATATATATATATATATATATATTGTTAGACCTGGTTTCCGTCTCTCTTACTGGTGCCTTTAACTCGGCTAGTTACTGTATACATAATCTAGTGCTGGACCCAAATACGGGTTTACAGGTTCCCGGGTCGGCGGCCACCCCACGTGACCCAGTTTAATCCCGGCCAGAGTAGTCGAGAACTCAATGCAGTACAAGGGGAGAATATTATTACATATATATAAATACTATAGAACCAAGGATGATGTTACAATCGTTTTAAGGTCACAAGAAGTGAAGTGACATATAACTAGGTATGGGAATAGCAAACAAGTAATGTAAAATAGTTGACTCTTCCGTGGGAGTGGGGATAGTCTCGGCTGCTCTTGCCTTAATGACTCATAACCTAGCTAGCTAACTTAAACTACTAACTTAACAATATATAGATACATTTTCACAATATATACAAGGTAAAATAATAAGAATTAATTTGAGATATACGTCTAGCTTAAAATAGGACTGCATCAAATAAGATATTATTAATATTATAGATGTCTCACGTGTCTGGCCAGGAG
Source organism: Scylla paramamosain (assembly GCF_035594125.1). Taxonomy (NCBI): domain Eukaryota; kingdom Metazoa; phylum Arthropoda; class Malacostraca; order Decapoda; family Portunidae; genus Scylla; species Scylla paramamosain. The sequence continues at coordinate 8,541,228 of NC_087164.1, read as the reverse complement.
GGTATTGTCTATTAGAAAGTGGCGCGTAGGCCTATAAGAAAGGGGTGACTAATTAAATACATATATACACGTGACACCTCCCCCCAAAGGAAAGCGTTGAGATGGCGCAGACAGTGAAACGCTTAAATCTAATGATATTGCTTTAAGTACAGTAGCTCACTGTTAATTTATTGATTACTTAATTTATTGATTACACCTTAAATCTTATAGTTAAATTTGTACAAAATGGGATATGGATAAAATATAATTTATTAATGAGCACGAGACAACGCATCCGCCACGAGGTTTTCCTTCCCCCGTATATGGCGAATCTCAATGTTGTAAGGCTGCAGTGTGAGTGACCAACGCAACAGCCTCGAATTTTTTCAGTTTCATTCTTTCTACGAATGTTAAGGGGTTGTGGTCTGTTAAAACCAACAGCCGTGATTGACCGATATACACTTTAAAATGTTCGAGGGCCATGAGGAGAGCTAATGCTTCCTTTTCAATGGTTGCATAGCTTCGTTGATAACTTTTCAGTTTGTGCGAGTAGTACCCAATGGGGTGCAGAATACTGTCCTCACTTCTTGGAGGAGTACGGCACCAGTTCCCAGGTCACTGGCGTCCACCTGTAGGACAAACGGCTTCTGCAAGTCGGGAGCTCTCAGAACAGGAGTGTCAGTTAAGAGGGCCTTTAGAGTGGCAAAGGCATGCTGACCGTCTGGAGTCCAGGCGAACACCCTCTTCGAGCTGAGCATATCTGTCAGAGGGGTTGCCACAGTGGAGAAGTTTGGGCAGAAGCGTCTGTAGTAGGTGGCCATGCCAAGGAACCTCATCAGTGCTTTTTTGTTGTCAGGCACAGGATACTGGGTGATGGCTTCTATCTTGGCGTTCACTGGTAGGACTCGGCCTTGACCCACAACATGCCCAAGGAATGTGACTTGTGCATGTCCAAACTCACTCTTTGTTAGGTTGATGGTGAGGTTGGCTGCGGTGAGGCGCTGGAAGAGGTCACGAAGGCGTTTCAGGTGTTGTCCCCAGTCATCGCTAAACACCACCAGGTCGTCCAGGTAGCACCTTACACCACTGAGGCCCATCACTACATGGTTCATAAGGCGTTGGAAGGAACTAGGGGCGTTCCGCATGCCAAAGGGGAGAACCTTGAAGTGGTAGAGCCCTTCTGGAGTGATGAAGGCCGAGATTTGGGAAGCCCTCTCCGTCAGGCCAAGTTGGTAGTAGCCCTGGAGGAGGTCGAACTTGGAGACGTACCTCGCCCGCCCCAGGTCGTCTATGATGTCGTCCATCCTAGGCAGAGGGAAAGAGTCTGGGACTGTTACCGCATTGACTTTGCGGTAGTCCACACACATCCGCACCTTCCCGTTGGATTTGGGCACCATCACTACTGGGGACGCCCAGGGGCTCAGGCTCGGCTCGATGAGGCCTTGCTCCAGCAGCCGTTGGACTTCCTGGCGAAGGACCTCCCGCTTCTCGGCGTTCAGCCTATAGGGTGGCTGACGGATAGGAGGAGCGCCTTTCACGTCGACGTCGTGGCATAGCAGAGGGCAGAGGCTGGGGTTGTCGTGGAAGAGCGTCGGATGTTCCTGCAGCAGACGTAGCACTTCAGCAGCTTGTTCCGACGGAAGGTGAGCCAGTTTCTCTCCGGGGTTTTGCAACACCTCAGAGTTACGCAACACTGGGTCTACTACCGCATCAACGCTTTCCTCATGGCCACTCGACACTAAAAGACACTGGCTTTCCCGAGGCGCATTATTTTCAGTATCACTGCTGGTATGAAATGGTTTAATTAAATTTATATGTACCAGTCGGGTTTTCTTCCGACGTTCTGGTGTACTGATCACATAATTCACCTCATTTATTTTTTTAATGACCTTATATGGTCCACAAAACCTTGATTGGAAGGGACTTAGATGGAGGGGTAGGAACACTAGCACTTGGTCACCAGGGTGGAATTCACGGCTTTGCACCTTGTGGGTCTGGTCATAATGAGCCTTCATTTTCACTTGTGCCCCTTGCAAATTTTCTGAGGCAACTCGTTGGGCAATGCACATTCGCTCCCTGAAACGCTTGACGTAAGCAGCCAATGGCACGGCCGCTGACTCGTCAAGGAAGCATTCCTTGAGGGCCTTTAGGGGACCTCTGACCTCGTGCCCATACACGAGTTGGAAGGGAGTGAATCCTAGGGACTCCTGAACACTATCCCTGATGGCAAAAAGGAGGAGGTGGATTCCTTCATCCCAATCCTTCCCTGTCTCTAAAACAAAGGAACGGCACATAGTTTTTAGAGTTTGGTGGAATCTCTCTCCACTGCTCCCTGGGATTCAGGGTGGTAGGCCATTGATCTGTACTGCCGGACTCCCAGGGTCGCCATCACCTGCTTGAATAATCCAGAAGTAAAGTTGGTTCCCTGATCGGACTGCACAGAAAGGGGCAGACCGACCTGGGTGAAAAACCTGCTCAGGGCTTGGATTACAAGTTTAGCCGTGATGCGGCGAAGGGGAATTGCTTCAGGGTAACGGGTAGCTCTGTCCATAATTGTTAATAGGAAAACATTCCCTCTGGCTGACTTAGGGAGTGGTCCTACGCAGTCGATGATTATATGGGTAAATGGATCTCCCACTGCTGGAATAGGATGCAAGGGAGCGGGGTTAATGGTTGGGCAGGGCTTGCCCGACACCTAGCAAATCCTACACGATTTACAATATTCGGCCACAGATTTTTTCTGATAGGGCCAATAGAAGTGCATGGATATCTTATGGTGGGTCTTCCTGACTCCCAGATGACCACCTACCCCATCATGTGCTAATTTTAATATATCTCCCTGCAAGGAGCTAGGAATAACAACCTGGTGGATCACCCGCCAGTCGTGATCTGCAGGGACATCTGCTGGGCGGAACTTCCTCATCAAAACTCCTCCCTCCAGATAAAAACAACGGGGAAGATGATCTCTCTCTGAGGGGTCAACAACGTGATCAAAGCACACCTTCAGTTGGGGATCCCTGGCCTGTTCCGCAATTAGAGTGGAGCGGGTTACAGGGGTGCCTTCAATACAATGCACCACAGGATCTGAGTTTAGAGAGGACTCAGGGGGATCTGGCTCCTTACCAGCCTGTTGAAAAAAATCCTGCAGGGAAAATTCCGGACTGAGGGTGTCATGGCCTACAGTATTACCTATGGTCGTCTTGGAAGGGTGTGGCTCTGAAGGAGCGTTGGAAGCCATGCGGCGGCTGGCACTACGCGTGACCACGCACACAGGCGATACCTTGGGTGGCATAGGGTCAGGTGGGTTCCCATGGTTGGTCGAGGGAGCTGTTTGGCCTGGCATATTTTCCACCGTCACATTCCCTAACACCAGAGATACTCCATCCACTGGGAGCTCGTCCACTATACCGGCAATGATGTAACCAGACACCACAGGTGACTGCAGGTAAATCCGACACAGGGGTACCTCACCCTGAGAGAAGAGCCCTTTGACCCGTAAGGAACCTCCTACCTGGCACTGTGAGAGAGGAGGGACTACCTTCCGCAAAACAAAATTATGGAGAGCACCCGAATCCCTGAGTAGAGTAATAGGTATGGAAGGTTGGGAATCACCATGCAGAGACACTGAACCACTAAAACAGTATGGTTTATAATATTCATGAACATCAGAGGGGACATTATTACAAATATTCTGAAAATTATGGACCTTGCCCAAAGCAGGAATATCACCCGATGGGGACACCGGCTCCACCAAAGGACTATTAGTCTTGCTAACCAAGAGAGCGGGGCTGGCATTATACTTTCCTCTTTTGGGGCATTTATCTTTAAGGTGACCCGTCTGCTTGCAATAGGCGCAGCAGCTCACAAGAAAACATGTGGCAAGAGTATGATTGGGCTTCTTGCAGTAGGTGCAGCCAAGTTGATTGGTAGGGAGTTTGTTAGAAGTGGAACCAGCCGTACGCACATCTCGGTTAGCAGACTCACCTGAAGCAGATGGGGTGAACCTGGGTCGTCCGCACAGATGAGACGTGGAGGCCGATTCCCTGGATCCCATGACAGTGGAGTTAGGCTGGAGGGCTGACTGACTGAGGGGCACCTTGCGGCTGAAATGAACATTTGGGTTTAATATGAGATAGTGGTCAGAAGCTGGTCCAGCAGACTCCAGGTCATGCTTTCCCAGCCCCTCCAGATAAGATTGTAATTGAGGAGGCAAGCTGGATTTCACTTCTTCAAACACAAATAGCTCTAAAAGTTTCTTATAACTTCCCCCAACCCCCTCACTGTCTACCCAGCGTTTTGCTTGGGCCATTTTCTCCCTGAAGAATTCTACGCAAGTCTGGTTGGGTTGTTTGAGAGTGGATCTGAAGATTTTCCTGTAGTGCGAGGGGACACGCTCATAGGCCCTCAAGACAGTGGACTTGATTGTAGAGTAGTCACGGGATTCTTCGGCTGTCAATGCAGTGTACGCCTGTCTAGCTGCCCCGGTGAAGACATTGCTGAGGAGTGGGGCCCAGCGATGGAGAGGCCACTGATGTATGGAGGCATTCTTCTCGAATTGCGAAAAAAAATCCTCTGGGTCTTTCTCACAGAAGGGAGGGACGTACTTAGCTTTATCATCCCGGGACATCTCCCGAGCCCTATTTTGCTCTCTCAGGAGTTCCAGACGGATCCGATCCCTCTCGATGCTGAGCTTGGCCCCCTCAGTATCCCCAATGAATGCAGGGAAGGCTTCTTCTACCTCCTCTTGGCTAAATATGTTTTCATCGACTAGATGCTCGAGGACGATATTTTGAAGATGAGCCTTGTTGAACGAAGCCCTGACTTCCAACTGGAAGTGGGTAGCCAAGCGGGCCCACTGACTCTTTGGAAGGGGCACAAGAGCTCCAACTGAGGTATTCTCTATAAACTCCTCCAGATCCAACATGTTTGCTAATAAAGAATAGAATTCTAGAACAACTAACTAGCTAGCTAACTAGCTAATGGAACAGCCACAAAGAAAGGAACACAAGTAGAAATCACGAAATGGTATCAATATGAAGTGATTTGGTCCCTAAAGGGATAAAACTTAAGCTGCACAGCCACCAGATGAGAGAAGCAGAATGATACAGCTAAAAAGTAAAATGCCAACAATACTAGAATACAGTTACTGAAAAACACTGGAGAACACAGATAAAGGAGCACTGCACCAAGTAGACTACCCCCCCCAAAACACGTGGGATGATACAGTACAGCAACTCACAAAATCAGGAACAAGAAGACACTGCCCACCAACACGTGGGAATATTCATACAGTACTAGAATTGATAAAACGTTGACAAAATACGTGGAATGATACAGCACAGCAATCACATGAATCAAAAGTGGATAACCGAAGCACTGATTTATATTATTCATCCATCAAGAAAATCACATCCCGGACAGGCCCCCATTTGTTGCGCCCCTTCTCCTCCTCTAAGTCGACGAGACTTACCACTTGCTGTGTCGGGAGCTGACCTACCCTGACACCCTCCTTCTCCACCGTTCTATAGCTGATCTCCGTGGTAAATAAGGGGAAGAGACGAACAAGGATCACCACGATCTTCCACACAGTGACAAGAAAAATGTGTAGTTGGGAATGGATGATTGATGAGAAAAAACAACGACGATAGCTTAAGCAACACCGTCTATTCAGGGTAAAAGACACACAGATAACGCAACACAATTAACACAATTGAAGGATGTCCTAAGAGGAGGAATTCGTCAAGAACACGAACCCACCTTCCTGACTATCACTATTAACCACGTGGTTACCAAAGCGGCTCTCTCGGCAAGCACAGGGAGGATGAGAGAGGAACGTCCTGCCCAGGCCGCAGCGAGTGAGAGAGAGAGAGCAAGCGCCCAGCCGCGGCCTTTCCCGGGTCGGCGGCCACCCCACGTGACCCAGTTTAATCCCGGCCAGAGTAGTCGAGAACTCAATGCAGTACAAGGGGAGAATATTATTACATATATATAAATACTATAGAACCAAGGATGATGTTACAATCGTTTTAAGGTCACAAGAAGTGAAGTGACATATAACTAGGTATGGGAATAGCAAACAAGTAATGTAAAATAGTTGACTCTTCCGTGGGAGTGGGGATAGTCTCGGCTGCTCTTGCCTTAATGACTCATAACCTAGCTAGCTAACTTATACTAACTTAACAATATATAGATACATTTTCACAATATATACAAGGTAAAATAATAAGAATTAATTTGAGATATACGTCTAGCTTAAAATAGGACTGCATCAAATAAGATATTATTAATATTATAGATGTCTCACGTGTCTGGCCAGGAGGGTATTGTCTATTAGAAAGTGGCGCGTAGGCCTATAAGAAAGGGGTGACTAATTAAATACATATATACACGTGACATAATATTAATCTTGCTTGCTGCACGTCCCTGAAGGGGCTAGATGCAATTTAACTGGGGCATGATGTACATAAATTGTGCTTTTTTGTTTTTCAAGGAGTAGTTCTCTTAATATGATGTAAGGAGAAGTAAGGGAAATAAAAATATATAGCTTACACAATTGGGCAGCCACAACTCGCCGGATTTCTCTCCCTCTCTTTTTTATTTTTTTATTTAAACAAAATTTACATCAGGCTTAAAACAACACGTTTTTTATGCTGCTATTTTAAAAAAGCCTATACTTAAATATAAAGAAGAAAATATATACAAAAAAGCGAACTTATCGTACTATATACACGTATAATTAACACAGCACTAGTGTTGGAGTTTGTGTTTTACGCCACCTGTGTGCAGCCATTTTCGCTTGCTGGAATGTCATTATCTGTGTATCACTCGTGGCTGCCGTAAACACATTCCACAGTCTGGAGGTTCTGGCTGTGTAAGAGCGCTGGTGCTGCCTCGAGTAAGATCGAGGCACCTGCACCAGCATGTCACTGGAGGTGGTGGTGCTGGACTCCCTCTGGACAGCTCGTGGTGGGAGCCTTAGCGAGCTGAGATGAGGGACCTCCAGAACCCGGGCCTTGTGCTGGACCACCAGCGCCGACACGTCCCGCCGATGCTCCAGCGACGTGACTCCGGTCTGCTCCTTCTGCTGCTGCTGCTGCTGCTGCTGCTGCTGCTGCTGCTGTCCGTCCATCCCCACCAAGCGCAGGGCACGTCGTTGCACAGCATCCAGTCTCTGCAAGTGGGTAGGGGCACTCGACATCCAGGACAAGGCACTGTACTCCATACAAGGCTGTATCTGAGCCTTGTATAGTGTGAAAATGCCCCGGGAGTCGAGGTTTCCCGACATCGACGCAGTGCAGAGACCCGCTGGGAGGCCTGGTGGGCAACAGCAGCAACATGACAGTCAAAGCGTAGGCCACAGTCCACTGTCACTCCCAACAACTTGACGTGTTTTTGGAGGGGAAGTGTCTGGCCTCCAAACCTCAGACTGCCTGAGACGGCCGGGGAGGCAGCTGGGGACCGTGAGATGACCATGGCCCGTGTCTTTTCTGGAGCGAAGCTGAGCTGTCATGCCTCTCACCACTCCATCACCAGCCTGAGCTGCCTGTTCAGCTCTCTAACAGCCCTGTTCAGCTCTCTAACAGCTCGCTGACTGTCGGAGCGGCAGTAGGAGCGGGAGAGACCACAGTCGTCGGCATATGCAAGCAGAGTCGGTATTTGCCTCAGGAGGTCATCGATGTATATATGTTCCACAGGATTGGGCCCAACACTGAACCCTGTGGAACTGAGGCCTGTATAGGTAACGGCTGGGATGCCTGTCCATTGATGACTACCCGGAGGGTTCTCCCCTGTAGATAGTCCTCGAGCAGTGCAAGGAGGTTGCCCTGGATATCCTTGGCGCAAAGCTTTTTCACAAGCCCCGCGTGCCAGACCCTATCAAAGACCCCAAAAATGTCCATGGCCACCACAAGAGTATCCAGGCCTTCGTCCAGGGCATCTACCAGCCTTGGGAGAGGAAGGTGAGGAGGTCCGCTGTTGAGCGGCCAGGCCGGAACCTGAACTGCCTGTCTGAGAGGAGGCGGTGCTCACTCAGGTGATGACAGATGACACCTGCCAATACCTGCTCCAGCAACTTACCCACCACGGAGAGCAGCGAGATGGGTCTGTAGTTGCTGGGCTCAGACTTTGAGTTCTTCTTGTGGGTTGGTACCACCCGCACCTCCTTCCATATAGAGGGCCACCTGTGCTCCATCAGGCAGGACCTGAAGAAGCTGGTGAGAGGACCTGACAGCTCATATGTGAAACATACTCTATACATAGACGGATAAGGCTCTCGTACAGAGTTAGCAGCTTGGGGGGGGGAGCGAGAAAAACTTGCAGAGACGTCTCAGAATGCCTAACTTCATAGAAGCTGTTTTAGCTAGAGATGAAATGTGAAGTTTCCAGTTCAGATTATAAGTAAAGAACAGACCGAGGATGTTCAGTGCAAAAGAGGGGGACAGATGAGTGTATTGAAGAAGAGGGGATAGTTGTCTGGAAGGTTGTGTCGAATTGATAAATGGAGGAATTGAGTTTTTGAGGCATTGAAAAATACCAAATTTGCTCTGCCCCAATCAGAAATTTTAGAAAGATCATAAGTCAAGCGTTCTGTAGCTTCCCTGCGTGAAATGTATACCTCCTGAAGGGTTGGACGTCTATGAAAAGACATGAAAAAGTGCAGGGTGGTATCATCAGCGTAGGAGTGGATAGGACAAGAAGTTTGGTTTAGAAGATCATTAATGAATAACAAGAAGAGAATGGGTGACAGGACAGAACCCTGAGGAACACCACTGTTAATAGATTTAGGAGAACAGTGACCGTCTACCACAGCAGCAATAGAACGGTCAGAAAGGAAACTTGAGATGAAGTTACAGAGAGAAGGATATAAGCCATAGGAGGGTAGTTTGGAAATCAAAGCTTTGTGCTAGACTCTATCAAAAGCTTTTGATATGTCCAAGGCAACAGCAAAAGTTTCACCAAAATCTCTAAAAGAGGATGACCACGACTCGGTAAGGAAAGCCAGAAGATCACCAGTAGGGTGGCCTTGACAGAACCCATACTGGCGATCAGATAGAAGGTTGTGAAGTGATAATTGTTTAAGAATCCTCCCGTTGAGGAAATATTCAAAAACTTTAGATAGGCAGGAAATTAAAGCAGTAGGACGGTAGTTTGAGGGATTAGAACGGTCACCCTTTTTAGGAACAGGTTGAATGTAGGCAAACCGTCAGCAAGAAGGAAAGGTAGATGTTGACAGACAGAGCTGAAAGAGTTTGGAGAATAATAGGAGGGACCCCATCAGGTCTATAAGCCTTCCAAGGGTTTAGGCCAGCAAGGGCATGGAAAACATCATTGTGAAGAATTTTAATAGGTAGCATGAAGTAGTCAGAGGGTGGAGGAGAGGGAGGAAGAAGCCCTGAATCGTCCAAGGTAGGGTTTTTAGCAAAGGTTTGAGCGAAGAGTTCAGTTTTAGAAATAGATATGATAGCAGTGGTGTCATCTGGTTGAAGGAGGGAAAGAAGAAGAAGTAAAGTTATTGGAGACATTTTTGGCTAGATGCCAGAAGTCACGAGGGGAGTTAGATCTTGAAAGGTTTTGACACTTTCTGTTAATGAAGGAGTTTTGGCTAGTTGGAGAACAGACTTGGCATGGTTCCAGGCAGAAATATAAAGTGCATGAGATTCTGGTGGTGGAAGGCTTAAGAACCTTTTGTGGGCCATCTCTCTATCATGTATAGTACGAGAACAAGCTGCGTTAAACCAAAGCCAGGTTTAGGTCGAGAAAAAGAGTGAGGAATGTACGCCTCCATGCCAGACACTATCACCTCTGTTATGCGCTCAGCACACAAAGACGGGTCTCTGACACGGAAGGAGTAGTCTTTCCAAGGAAAATCAGCAAAATACCTCCTCAGGTCCCCCCAAATAGCAAAGGCAAAACGCCAGAGGCACCTTCGTTTAGGAGGATCCTGAGAAGGGATTGGAGCGATAGGACAAGATTGGAGGAGCTCAACGGAGAAGAAAGGGTGACAGCTTAAGCAGAAGGATTAGAGGTCAGGAAAAGATCAAGAATGTTGGGCGTATCTCCAAGACGGGCAGCAATACGAATAGGGTGTTGCACCAATTGCTCTAGGTCGTGGAGGATTGCAAAGTTGAAGGCTAGTTCACCAGGATGGTCAGTGAAGGGAGAGGAAAGCCAAAGCTGGTGGTGAACTTTGAGGTTTCCAAGAATGGAGATCTCTGCAAAAGGGAAGAGGGTCAGAATGTGCTCCACTTTGGAAGATAAGTAGTCAAAGAATTTCTTATTGTCAGAGGAGTTGGGTGAAAGGTATACAGCACAGATTAATTTAGTTTGAGAGTAACTCTGTAGTCGTAGCCAGATGGTGGAAAATTCGGAAGATTCAAGAGCGTGGGCACGAGAGCAGGTTAAGTCATTGCGCACATAAACGCAACATCCAGCTTTGGATCGAAAATGAGGATAGAGAAAGTAGGAGGAAACAGAAAAAGGGTTACTGTCAGTTGCCTTAGACACCTGAGTTTCAGTGAGGAAAAGATGAGGTTTAGAAGAGGAGAGGTGGTGTTCTACAGATTGAAAATTAGATCTTAGACCGCGCATGTTGCAGAAGTTAATGAAGAAAAAGTTGAGGGGGGTGTCAAGACACTTAGGACAGAAAGGCATTTATGGTCCTCTCCCCAATTGGGGACTCCGAGGCTGGTGAAGGAGTTGCCATGATGATTTTGAAATTTTTTGAGTGAAGAGTGTGTGTGTTATTAGGTTATTGGGTTTAATAATTTCATAGCACCCCCTGAACAGTGCTTTAGACCTCACCGGGAGTAATTATCGTTTCGGCAGGTGTCTACTGCCTCCTCCGATCGTTTGTTTGCGAATCTGTGGTCACTATTCGCAGAATAGTGCTAGTAAGATTGGCAACTACGCCCACATTGCCAAGAAAAAGGCGATACAGATAAGATGGCTGTTGCACAGGGGTACACACACACACACACACACACACACACACACACACACACACACGATGAAAGTCTTACTAGCACACACACACACACACACACACACACACGATGAAAGTCTTACCTCGCTAGTGTTTCCTGCCATTCCAACAACCAGCGGTTTTTGGAATGGCAATACAAACATCGTGCATAGTGTGCTTAACTTTCCAAATCGTGCTGAGCCTTGTGCTTACGACACCGAAAAATTAAGTCTGGTCTGTGGCGTGCTCAACCGGCAGGCGCCGGCGTGCGTGCAGGCGACGGCGTTAAGTTAAAGCTATATATTTCAGTGAATATCAATGGCTTCGTTATAACAATTCGAGAAGGAATTGTTTATCACTAACTTTTCAAGCACCGATGTAGTTCGTAGCAATAAACTGGTGACGTGCACACAACCGGTTGTAAACTGTGTGATAAAGTAACGACCATCTTTCTGTGAGGAATTTGCTTCTTGTTGTCAGTAATAATTGTGTTTCCTGGAGCTGTACTTCACCTGCCGCCCATTGAGAGAGGTAGCAGAGTATGGATGCTGTAGCTTTGATCTCCTAACCCCAGTTACTCGGTGAGTGATACACGAACAGAACACACACAAAAAAATAAGGATATTGCAAAAATCATATTGGTTTATTAATTAAGGAAGATAACTCCCGATGTGCCTTGACACCTTAAACCTAAGTTCTGATCTCCTCCACTAGTCTGCATGGTGTTATGAACACCAAGCCGAGTTAGAGCACAAGACTTCCTGATTGATATCTTGTGCAATATGCATTGTGTGACGTGTTCGTGTCAAGCCAATAACGACACTCAGGTAGAGCTCTTTACAACACTAGCATAAATCCTTATGTGTTTTAATTGTGTGTAATTTATGTGTATGAAACGGCAAGAAAAGCTGCATTCACCGAACGGAATGCAGCGAGAGGAAGACAAAAATCATTGTTGCTGAGACGAACTCACTATCCGCAATGGAATTCTGATGAGTGAAATTATTTCTGGAGTTTGAGTGCCGTGAAAGGCTGAGTTCATCAATCCTTTGAGAAAAATTTATCAGGTTGCGTGAAAGAAAATATGTGACAGTAATGAGCTGATGGAAAGAACTATGTGGCTTGTAAGGTCGTCCTTCCGAAGCTGGGGCCGAATTAACAAAGATTCTTAAGTAGAGACATAGGGTTCAGTACAAGCATTATGTTTAGTGTGCTTAACTTTCCACATCGTTCAGAGCCTTGTGCTTGCGGCGCCGAAAAGTTAAATCTGGTCCGTGGCGTGCTTAACCTTCTGCTTTAGGCTAAGCTCGAGCCCGCCACCTCAAGAATTATCAGCCCCATAAGGATGATTTCGATGCCCTGAGGGATTCTGAAATGTTAAAAATATATAGGCTAGACTTGTAGGACTTGTAGGAGTGTTATTTGTGACGGACATGGCGGGAGATGTCTTGCGGAGCCCCACAGGAAGTAGTGGTTCACTGACGCTAGTAACTAAAGTAATAATTACAGTGTTATTTAGCCAATGAGAAATGCAACTATACAACATTGATGACCTTGAGTCTTCCTGTGTCCTATTGTTACCGATTCTTATTTACCTTCTTAGTAATAAAGGCTCGTGCAGCTTTTTTGTGCCACTGAGGGAGCGAAACCCTTCAGGCTACATCTTTCTTCATATACTGACTGTACGAGGAAGAAAAATCTCGTCATCAATCCAGCTGGGTTTCCTCTATTGGCTTCTTTCGGCCTTAAAGGTTACCATCTCCTTCACACTGAAATAAAAAAAAAAAAAAAAAATAGAAATAAATAAAAAAATAAATAAATAAAATAAAGGAGCTTCTGAGTGGGAGAGGCTCCGCTGCCTCAAGTCGCAAACACTAAAGGAAGATACACATGCCTTGCGCTGGATCTACTTTGCTTATACAAAAACACAAAATCATGCAGTCATTTCTTTACCAAATCCAAGATATATTATTTATTTATTTATTTATTTATATATATATATATTTTTTTTTTTTGTTTAACACACCCAAAAAAATTAAAAGATTGCACTACTAACGCAAAATTAAAAAAAGAAATACAATCTTACGGTTTTGCTCTTTCACCATTTCATATTGGGACTTCAGTTTTAGGTTCAGCCCAGCCTTAAGCACGTTTAGGAGATAAGCACAAGGCTGGGCAGAATGATGAGAATCTTTGTTAATACGGCCCCTGAGTCCTTATCTATCATCACTTAAAAGGATTTTAACAAAGAAAGTGTTTTTCTTTGCCATCATCAGTTGTTGGATGTTTACCCTGCCCTCCAATTTTAGATGACATGAATTAGTAAAATTTAACCTTCTATATGTGGTTGTAACATCTTTGATAGAATCTGTCGCCGCAGCTCCAGCAAAATTATATAATTAATGGCTATCATTATACTCAAAACTGCGTCAAGTAGCATAAAAAAAAAAAAAAAGGCTATGAAGGCAGAATCACCTAGATTATACTATGTAACAAAATTTCACCTTTCTTTTGTCCTTGGCCCCAAACCATAACTTTCCAGTTATTTCCATCTAAACAAAATAGAAAAAAAAAGTTATTTTGATCCTAAAACTTTGCTCTTGTGGTTGCTTATTTAATTGCTTTTGAAATGGTGCAAATGAGTTAAAACACTGAAAGAAAGAATATAAAGTGTTCTAATTTTTTTTTTTTTTTAATAAGATCATTCTTAAGCTGACCAGATCTAGCAAGAAATTTCTCATATATAGAAGAATTTGCTTACATTTCAAAAATCTCAAATCTTGCAGAATGCTCTACCAGACACTTTTAGAAGTTTCTATAACATTTTAGAACATTCTATTCAATGTAAACATTTCCAGAATATTCTAGAACTTTCTAGAAAGCAGCAGAGATATGTAAAAATATCAAGAATTTTCTAGAATCTACAAGAATGTTCAAGAATGATTCAGAATATTCTAAAGTAGGTTCAAGAATATTCTAGAAAGGTTGAAAACATTCTGGAACACATTCTAGAAAGAGTAATAATATTCTAGAGTACTGCTTGACAATATAAAAGTAGGGGCTTGCAGACCACCAATCGGTTCTGCTTTGGCTGCCTGAGACGACACATCACAAGAGCTGAAATGGCATCAAGACGCTGCAATCATTCTCCAGATGCATTCTGCTACGTAAGTGGTCAATTCATCAAGAGAAGGGCAAAGAAGTTCCCTGTGACAGCATCTAGAAAATGGTGAAATTTAGCTATTTCAGGGTAAAAAAAAAAAAAAAAAAAATCATTCAGAAAGCCACTAAAAGCAAAGTTTTACAGGAATAATGGACATTTTCTATTGTTTTGCAATGAAAAGAGTTGGAAAATAACACTTGCTTGTCAAAGAAAAAATTGTGTTACATAGTGAATTATTCACAAATGAAACCCTCGATCCTATCGCTAAGCCATCTTGTTGACTAACAGTGTGGCGAACTTGCTCAACCTGGGATTTTAATTAATTATTCATGCAGAACTCCTGGGGGTAGTCACACGCTGCTCTGAAGAGTGCGCCATTCACCTCGCTAAGAGCTGGAGAAAAGTGTGCGATAAGCTCATCCGCTGCTGCACGTGACGCCAGTTTGTGTCATATTACAAATCATTTTCCCATTTATTACATCAATTAGCTACGAGCATGTCTCATCTACTCTGCTCTACAATGTGCTGCCTTCCAGGACCTTCTTGTTTGTGTATCCATGATTCCTCACTATCAAGAATATTTAAATTAGTAGTTTCGTCAGCAAGCAGCAAGCATGCTTTGGTAACGTCTGCCTTTAGTTTTAGCATTCATAAGGATCACTGTTAGCCATTAGTATTTGCAGGATTCTTGTAAAAAACGAAGACTGCAATATATATATATATATATATATATATATATATATATATATATATATATATATATATATATATATATATATATATATATATATATATATATATATATATATATATATATAATATATATATATATATATATATAAGGTAGAAATTAGAGACGAAGTAAAGAAAATACAGGAACTGGAGAAATTTAAAAAAATATAGATTGTCATGTAATCGTACATAAGAGAGAATAACGAGGAAGACATGACATCGCTAGCATTAAGGCTAAATTCAAAATACATTTTTTTTTTTTATTGAGCATGCGAAGAGATTAAAAGTAAGAGAAATAGCTAACCAGGAAACAACCATAGTGCTCTACTGCACAGTGATTTACTGGACGTCTGTAGGCGAGGGATAAAACTTAACTTGGTTTATAACATTTGGTCGGATAAAACTTAACTTGGTTTATAACATTTGGTAAGTGGAATAAATGGGTTGCTCCTTAAGAATATTTAGAAAAAAAAGAGTTTCTTAATACTAGAGATCATGTTATGTAAAATCTCTCCTTGGGGAGTAAAAGATGTTGTTGCAATTTCCCAAAGCAGAAGGAAAGACGTCTTGTTTACAGCAAATCGAGGCGATAATTATGAATAAGACACGGAATAATCAAGGTAATAATGTGAATCAAAATTTAGTAAAAAAGGATATATCAGTGTGGTGGGCATTTGCAAGAGTGATTCACCTTGATTGATCGACACTGCGGCGCAAAGAAACACGAGACCAGATTTTTTATTCTATTTCAATTTTCTTTCGAACAAGGTGCCATTTGACGCACATGCTCGTCTGTACAGGTTTGAATGTCCCTGATATGGCAGCACCGCGCTGGTGGGAGGACTAAGGACTTCTTTCCTTAATCTGCTCAGTAAGAATTTATTATTTCATGCCGTCTGATGAACATTGATTTCATACATAAAAACAATTAGCATTACGGATACACTCCTTAAGTGTGAGAAACAAACGAGTGACTGTCCAGTACGACATCCACGATTTTACCTTTTATTTCATCATCCCCGAAGAGCTTCTCATTTTTCTTTTTTAAGGTATATGAAAATTTTACTATTTAATAATGCCTTATCTATTAATTAACGAATAGTTTTCGTTTATGTGCGTGTTATTTCATAGATTCCTATTTACCCTAACAAACAAGCACATCCACATGCAACAGACCTGGATCAATAGAAAAAAAAAAAGGCTACCATTTTTTTTTTTTCTTTTTTTTAATGTGGGAGGGACACCGGCCAAGGACGACCAAAAAAAAAAAAAAAAAAAAAAAAACGCCCACCGAGATGCCGGTCCCCGAATAGGATCCGAAGCGGTAGTCAAAAACTGAAGGATAAGTGTCTTCAAACCTCTCTCTTGAAGGAGTTCAAGTCCTATGAAAGTGGAAATACATAAGCAGGCAGGGAGTTCCAGAGTTTACCAGAGAAAGGGATGAATGATTGAGAATACTATTGCATTAGAGAGGTGGACAGAAAAGGGGTGAGAGAAAGAAGAAAGTCTTGTGCAGCATGGGGAGGCATGCAGGTAGCAAAATCAGAAGAGCAGTTACCATGAAAATAGCGGTAGAAGATAGCAAGAGATGCAACATTGTAGCTATGAGAAAGAGTCTGAAGACAGTCATTTAGAGGAGAGGAGTTAATGAGACGAAAAGCTTTTCATTCCACCCTGTCTAAAAGAGCGGTATGAGTGGAACACCCCCAGACATGTGAAGCATACTACATACATAGAAGGGTAAGGCCCTTGTACAGAGTTAGCAGCTGGGGAGGTGAGAAAAACTGGCAGAGACGTCTCAGAACGGCTAACTTTATAGAAGCTGTTTTAGCTAGAGATGAGATGTGGTTTCCAGTTTAAGTTATAAGAAAAGGACAGACCGAGGATGTTCAATGTAGAAGAGGGGGACAGTTGAGTGTCATTGAAGAAGAAACGATAGTTGTCTGGAAGGTTGTGTCGAGCTGATGCTGATGGAGGAATTGAGTTTTTGAGGCATTGAACAGTACCAAGTTTGCTCAGAAGTCAGGGGTTCTGTGGCTTCCCCGCGTAAACTGTTTACTTCCTGAAGGGTTGGACGTCTACGAAAAGACGTGGAAAAGTGCAAGGTGGTATCATCAGCGTAGGAGTGGATAGGACAAGAAGTTTGGTTTAGAAGATCATTGATGAATAATAGGAAGAGTGGGTGACAGGACAGAATTCTGAGGAACACCACTGTTAGTAGATTTAGGAGAACGGTGACCGTCTACCACAGCAGAATAGAACGGTCAGAAAGGAAATTTGAAATGAAGTTACAGAGAGAAGGATAGAAGCCGTAGAAGGGTAGTTTGGAAATCAAAGCATTGTGCATCAAAGCACTTTATTAGAAGCTTTTGATATGTCTAAGGCAAGGATAAGATAGAAAGTTGTGAAGTGATAAATGTTTAAGAATTTTCTTGTTGAGGATAAATTGAAAGACTTCAGATGGGAAGGAAAATAAAGCAATAGGGCGATAGTTTGAGGGATTAGAACGGTCACCCTTTTTAGAAACAGGCTGAATGTAGGCAAACTTCCAGCAAGAAGAAATGGTAGATGTTGACAGACAGTTGAAGGAGTTTGACTAGGCAAGGTGCAAGCAAGGGGGCACAGTTTCGGAGAACAATAGGAGGGACCCCATCAAGTCATTAAGCCTTGCGAAGGTTCAGGCCGGTGAGGGCACGGAAAACATCATTGCAAACAATCATAATAGGTAGTATGAAGTAGTCAGAGGGTGGAGGAGAGGGAGCAACAAGCCCTTTTAGTAAAGGTTTGAACGAAGAGTTCAGCTTTAGAGATAGATGTGACAGCAGTGGTGCCATGTAGTTGAAATAAAGGTGGGAAAGAAGAAGCTAGGTTATTGGAGATGTTTTTTGGCTAGATGCCAGAAGTCACGAGAGGAGTTAGTTTTGAAAGATTTTGACACTTTATTAATGGAGTTTTAGGCTAGTTGGAGAACAGACTTGGCATGGTTCCTGGCAGATATATAAAGTGCTTGAGATTCAAATACGCTTGTGGGCCACCTCTCTATCGAGTATAGCACGAGAACAGGTTGTGTTAAACAAAGGTTTGGAATGTTTAGGTAGAGAATAAGAGTGAGGAATGTATGCCTCCATGCCAGGCACTATCACCTCTGTTATGCGCTCGGCACACAGAGACGGGTCTCTAACACGGAAGCAGTAGTCATTCCAAGGAAAATCAGCGAAATACCTCCTCAGGTCCCCCCAACTTTAGGGGACAAGATACAGATATGAGATTGTGATCGGAGGAGCCCAAAGAAGAGAGGGTAACAGCATAAGCAGAAGGATTAGAGGTTAGGAAAAGGTCAAGAGTGTTGGGTGTATCTCCAAGATTGTCAGGAATACGAGTAGTGTGTTACACCAATTGCTCTAGATCGTGGAGGATAGCAAAGTTAAAGACTAGTTCACCAGGATGGTCAGTGAAGGGAAAGGAAAGGCAAAGCTGGTGGTTAACACTGAAGCCTCCAGGAATGGAGACCTTCGCAAAAGGGAAAAGTCAGAATGTGCTCCATTTTGGAAGTTAAGTAGTCAAAAAATTTCTAATAGAGGAGTTGAGAGGTATAGAACACAGATACATTTAGTTTGAGAGAAAGACTCTGTAGTCGTAGCCAAATTGAGAGAGACTCTGTAGTCGTAGCCAAATTGTGGAAAAGTCGGAAGATTCAAGAGCGTGGGCACGAGGGCAGGTTAAGTCATTGCGCACACAAACGCAACATCCAGCTTTGGATTGGAAATGGGGACAGAGAAAGTAGGAGGGATTAGAAAAGGGGCTACTGTCAGTTGCCTCAGACACTTATGTTTCACTGAAGAAAAGAAGATGAGGTTTACTAGAGGAGAGGTGGTGGTCTCCAGATTGAAAATTAGATATAAGACCGCGAATGATGCGGAAGTTAATGAAGAAAAAGTTGAGGGGGGTGTCAGGACATATTTTAGGGTCGATACCAGAAGAGGAATCCGACCTGGAGACATCTGTGGTTCCCTTCCGAGATGGGGACTCCGAGGCTGGTGTAGGACTCGCCATGATAATTTTGAATTTTGAGTGAAGGGTGTGTGTGTGTAATTAGGTGCTTGTAGTTTTGTATGAAGGAATAGAGCTGTCTTTAGAGGACAGGTTGTGACTGCCCCCTTGAGTTGTGAGACAGAAAGGGAAACGTTCAGTAAGGTCACAGCTGGGTTTAATGGTAAGTTCACAGCACCCCCTGATCCAGTGCTTTAGACCTCACTGAGAGTAACTCGTTTCGGCAGGTGCCTACTGCCTCCTCCTGCATCGTATCTGGCAAATATTAATTTCTGGTCATGGTGGGGGAGGGGGGAGCTGCAGCAGCAATCCTTCACCATCAACCTTATCGTGTCAGTAATAAGTAGCCGGGAGCACTGTAAGGCACATATATGCCTGTGTTTCATTAAATTTCTGGGTGATGACTATTTTAGCAGTTAAGCATTTAGCGGTGACTGATGTACGTACGCACCTGCTCATAACTACCGTAGAGGAGTAGCGCAAAATCATGAGCTATAGGTCTTTCTCTCTCTCTCTCTCTCTCTCTCTCTCTCTCTCTCTCTCTCTCTCTCTCTCTCTCTCTCTCACACACACACACACACACACACGCACATTAATAAGATAAAGTTAAGGGCGCACGCTGCACATCCGCGTAGCTTCCGCATTCATCTGCGTCTCATTGGCTTTTAAGTCTGTGGTGGGTGATAACCCTTAGGACGGGACAAAGGGCCACTGTGACGTGTGTTTCCACAGTTTACCTTCAGCTGGTTTTCCCATTTGTTGACCAAACCGAAGTAGGAATGAAGAATTCAGTGAGCTGTGCGCCGACTTGCCCCAATTTGTATTCAAATCGGACACCACGGATTCGTACCCAGGAAGGACAGCCACTGCACCAAGGAACGCACATTTTCTTATTAATTATGGTAGTTAATTCTCACGCGTCTCTATAATCTCACCTAGATAAGGGCGCACCCATAATGTGAACCGAGTAGCGTACTGACGAAGAAAATTCCTAATAGTTTTGTGGAAGTGTGAATCGTTTGTTTTATGATTATTATCTGTCTTTATTCGACTATTTTCATCTTTCCTTTTATTTGAGGAGGAGGCAGTAGACACCTGCCGAAACGATAATTACTCCCAGTGAGGTCTAAAACACTGTTCAGGGGGTGCTGTGAACTTATCATTAAACCCAGCTGTGACCTCACTGAACGTTTCCCTTTGTGTCTCACAACACAAGGGGGTAGTCACAGCCTGCCCTCTAAAGACAACTCTCTTCCTCCACACAAAACTACAAGCACCTAATAACACACACACCCTTCACTCAAAAAATTTTAAAATCATGGCGACTCCTACACCAGCCTCGGAGTCCCCATCTGGGGAGGGGACCATAAATGTCCCCAGGTCGGACTGCCTTTCTTTCGACGACCCTAAGTGTCTTGACACCCCCCTCAACTTTTTCTTCATTAACTTCTGCAACATTCGCGGTCTAAGATCTAATTTTCAATCTGTAGAACACCACCTCTCCTCTTCTAAACCTCATCTTCTTTTCCTCACTGAAACTCAGGTGTCTGAGGCAACTGACAGTAGCCCCTTTTCTGTTCCCTCCTACTTTCTCTATCCTCATTTTCGATCCAAAGCTGGATGCTGCGTTTATGTGCGCAATGACTTAACCTGCTCTCGTGCCCACGCTCTTGAATCTTCCGAGTTTTCCACCATCTGGCTACGACTACAGAGTCATTCTCATACTAAATTTATCTGTGCTGTATACCTCTCTCCTAACTCCTCTGACTATAAGAAATTCTTTGACTACTTAACTTCCAAAGTGGAGCACATTCTGACCCTCTTCCCTTTTGCAGAGATCTCCATTCTTGGAGACTTCAATGTTCACCACCAGCTTTGGCTTTCCTCTCCCTTCACTGACCATCCTGGTGAACTAGCCTTCAACTTTGCTATCCTCCATGACCTAGAGCAATTGGTGCAACACCCTACTCGTATTCCTGACCGTCTTGGAGATACGCCCAACATTCTTGACCTTTTCCTGACCTCTAATCCTTCTGCTTATGCTGTCACCCTTTCTTCTCCGTTGGGCTCCTCCGATCACAATCTCATATCTTTATCTTGTCCTATCACTCCAATCCCTCCTCAGGATCCCCCTAAGCGAAGGTGCCTCTGGCGTTTTGCCTCTGCTAGTTGGGGGGACCTGAGGCGGTATTTTGCTGATTTTCCTTGGAATGACTACTGCTTCCGTGTCAGAGACCCGTCTTTATGTGCTGAGCGCATAACAGAGGTGATAGTGTCTGGCATGGAGGCGTACATTCCTCACTCTTTTTCTCGTCCTAAACCTTCTAAACCTTGGTTTAACACAGCTTGTTCTCGTGCTATACATGATAGAGAGGTGGCCCACAAAAGGTACTTAAGCCTTCCTTCACCAGAATCTCATGCACTTTATATTTCTGCCCGGAACCATGCCAAGTCTGTTCTCCAACTAGCCAAAAACTCCTTCATTAACAGAAAATGTCAAAACCTTTCAAGATCTAACTCCCCTCGTGATTTCTGGCATCTAGCCAAAAATATCTCCAATAACTTTGCTTCTTCTTCTTTCCCTCCTCTACTTCAACCAGATGGCACCACTGCTATCACATCTATTTCTAAAGCTGAACTCTTTGCTCAAACCTTTGCTAAAAACTCTACCTTGGACGATTCTGGGCTTGTTCCTCCCTCTCCTCCACCCTCTGACTACTTCATGCCTCGTATTAAAATTCTTCGTAATGATGTTTTCCATGCCCTCGCTGGCCTAAACCCTCGGAAGGCTTATGGACCTGATGGGGTCCCTCCTATTGTTCTCCGAAACTGTGCCTCCGTGCTTGCACCTTGCCAAGTCAAACTCTTTCAGCTCTGTCTGTCAACATCTACCTTTCCTTCTTGCTGGAAGTTTGCCTACATTCAACCTGTTCCTAAAAAGGGTGACCGCTCTAATCCCTCAAACTACCGTCCTATTGCTTTAATTTCCTGCTTATCTAAAGTTTTTGAATCCATCCTCAACAGGAAGATTCTTAAACATCTATCACTTCACAACCTTCTATCTGATCGCCAGTATGGGTTCCGTCAAGGCCGCTCTACTGGTGATCTTCTGGCTTTCCTTACTGAGTCTTGGTCATCCTCTTTTAGAGACTTTGGTGAAACTTTTGCTGTTGCCTTGGACATATCAAAAGCCTTTGATAGAGTCTGGCACAAAGCTTTGATTTCCAAACTACCCTCCTACGGTTTCTATCCTTCTCTCTGTAACTTCATCTCAAGTTTCCTTTCTGACCGTTCTATTGCTGCTGTGGTAGACGGTCACTGTTCTTCTCCTAAATCTATTAACAGTGGTGTTCCTCAGGGTTCTGTCCTGTCACCCACTCTCTTCTTATTATTCATTAATGATCTTCTAAACCAAACTTCTTGTCCTATCCACTCCTATGCTGATGATACCACCCTGCACTTTTCCACGTCTTTTCATAGACGTCCAACCCTTCAGGAGGTAAACATATCACGCAGGGAAGCCACAGAACGCCTGACTTCTGATCTTTCTAAAATTTCTGATTGGGGCAGAGCAAACTTGGTATTGTTCAATGCCTCAAAAACTCAATTCCTCCATCTATCAACTCGACACAATCTTCCAGACAACTATCCCCTCTTCTTCAATGACACTCAACTGTCCCCCTCTTCTACACTGAACATCCTCGGTCTGTCCTTTACTTATAATCTGAACTGGAAACTTCACATCTCATCTCTAGCTAAAACAGCTTCTATGAAGTTAGGTGTTCTGAGACGTCTCCGCCAGTTTTTCTCACCCCCCCAGCTGCTAACTCTGTACAAGGGCCTTATCCGTCCATGTATGGAGTATGCTTCACATGTCTGGGGGGGTTCCACTCATACTGCTGTTCTAGACAGGGTGGAATCAAAAGCTTTTCGTCTCATCAACTCCTCTCCTCTAACTGACTGTCTTCAGCCTCTCTCTCACCGCCGCAATGTTGCATCTCTTGCTGTCTTCTACCGCTATTTTCATGCTAACTGCTCTTCTGATCTTGCTAACTGCATGCCTCCCCTCCTTCCGCGGCCTCGCTGCACAAGACTTTCTTCTTTCTCTCACTCCTATTCTGTCCACCTCTCTAACGCAAGAGTTAACCAGTATTCTCAATCATTCATCCCTTTCTCTGGTAAACTCTGGAACTCCTTGCCTGCTTCTGTATTTCCACCTTCCTATGACTTGAATTCCTTCAAGAGGGAGGTTTCAAGACACTTATCCACCAATTTTTGACCACTGCTTTGACCCTTTTAGGGACTGGCATTTCAGTGGGCATTTTTTTTTATTAGATTTTTGTTGCCCTTGGCCAGTATCCTTCCTACATAAAAAAAAAAAAAAAAAAAAAAATTTCAAGAGTACATTTTTTTCCAAGTATATTGGTAATGACAGGTTTGGAGAACGTGGATATATTTTTTAGTTGTGCAGTTATTTTTTTCATCATTCTTATTTCCTTTCTAGCAACCTTTCATTTTTCTTTTTCTTTCTTCCATTGTTTCTCCTTAATTTCCAAATATCCGTACTCTTTATTTTCTTCTCTTCTCCCTTTCCTCCCTCTCTTTTCGCCATAAATACCATCACTCACCTTCCCTTCCCTACTCTTCGCATCCCATCCCTTTCATTCCACCCTTTTCCTCCCTGCAGCTAAAAGACTCTTCTATTTCGCCATCCCTTCTCTTTTCTTAGAGCTTTTCTTTTCTCGTCTACTCCGCTCCGTCGTCTGCGTTATTAAAAGGCAGCCGTATTCCCGCCTCAAGCTTCTTGCATTAGATCACCATCACCACCACCACCCTTCAAAATCATTCTTTAACAAACCCTTAACAAAATGAGAAATAGATAATGCATTATAGAGGAGAGTAGTGAGGTATAAGTTATTATTATATATATATATATATATATATATATATATATATATATATATATATATATATATATATATATATATATATATATATATATATATATATATATATATATATATATATAATGTGTATATATATATATATATATATATATATATATATATATATATATATATATATATATATATATATATATATATATATATATATATATATATATATATATATATATATATATATATATATATATATATATATATATATATATATATATATATATATATATATATATATATATATATATATATATATAAATATATATATATATATATATATATATATATATATATATATGTATATATATATATATATATATATATATATATATATATATATATATATATATATATATATATATATATATATATATATATATATATATATATATATATATATATATATATATATATATATATATATATATATATATATATATATATATATATATATATATATATATATATATATATATATATATATATATATATATATATATATATATATATATATATATATATATATATATATATATATATATATATATATATATATATATATATATATATATATATATATATATATATATATATATATATATATATATATATATATATATATATATATATATATATATATATATATATATATATATATATATATATATATATATATATATATATATATATATATATATATATATATATGTGTATATATATATATATATATATATATATATATATATATATATATATATATATATATATATATATATATATATATATATATATATATATATATATATATATATATTCTCATATATTCTCGGAATGTGTAAATAAGTAAAAGAAAATAAACGCGGAGATCGAAAAGTATTTGGTGATTAAGAATATTTCTCTCCTTCTCCTCCTCCTCTCCTAAAGTCTTACAAGCCTCGGAATCTTCAGGTATGTAGTGAAAATCCAATGTTGGTCCGGGGCTTGGTGGAGTGCTCTCGATGGAGGAGGAGGAGAGAGAGCAGGTAGAGGAAGAGCAGAAGGAAGAAGAGTACAACAGGATCGGAACATGAGAATGAAGAGAGCTGAGGGGATTAAACATAAGAAGAAAATTGAAAGAAAATTGAAAAAAAAGATAAGGAAGAACGAGAAGGAGAAGGAAGAGGAGAAAATAAAGAAAAAAAGAACATGGAATTTACAATTTTTTTCTCTTTTCCCCCCAAAATAATAATAATAAACAAAAGTTGAGGAAAAAGATAAACATGGATTTGGGAAGAGCAGTAAAACGGATGGATGATGAGGTGTAAAAATATAGTCAAGGAGCAGTAGTAGTGGAGGCAGGATGGCATACAAGAAGAGACCCAAGCTTACACAAAGGCGAATCGAATCACCTTGGTAGTTGTGGTGATGGTAGTAAGAGTGAGTGAGGTGAGATGAGGTCAAATCGGGCAACATAAGTCAAGACTTATCGATAAAGTTTAATTATCTTTTAAGTATGCTAAATCCTTCTGAATCTACTCGTATTGGTCAACCCTCTGCCGCGTCCTTCACTAAACTCAAATAGACAGATAGATAGGTAAGCAGGCAGGTCGATAAGTAGATAATCTGTTGACCAACAACACATACACATAATCAGTGTTAATATGGTTTTAGGTTCACAATGTCGCTTAACAACAACACAAATTATAGTGTTTGGCAGCTTTTGTGAATCAAGTGAACTATTGGTGTTATTTGCCTTTTCAATGTACACGTATGTAAAAGAAGAGAGGTGAAAATCACGAGGAACGGCTAAATTCCTAAATGCAAGTACCTTACGCCGATAAGAAGGAAAATAATTTTTAGAGAGGCCGTGTTATCCAGTCTTCGTTTTTTATGTTATATTTCACAAATTTTTACTTTCATATTCAACACGCGAAGTTCCACGTAGAGTGTATTTCCCTTTTTTATACACAAGTGTGTACTTACATGAATGAATGAGACAGTACTTCATTGATTTGATCTCTTCTCCTTCCCGTCTTCATTTTTACTCTTCCTATTCACTTGCTTCGTATGTCCTCATAATAAACTCCTTTCTCATTCTTTCCTTTGAGTTTCGTCCTTTCCCTTTCCAACTATTCACAGTGCGCCTCATTATTTTCTTCTCCCCGACTGTGTTCCTTACTTCTCTTCCCTCATTTTCCCTTTCTTAATATCATTCCTTCATCCTTCTTTATCTTCTATTCTGTCTTCTATCTTCCTTATCTTTCATTCTTATTCGTCGTTTTCCCTTCCTTATCTTCTTTAAGGTTCTACTTTCCATTTCCCACCGTGCCTTCTTTGCTCTTTTGGTTTTTTCCCTCTTCTTGCTTTCCCTTCTTTTCTCCGTGCACTGGCTGCAAGATTTGCCGGAGGGGGGGCGTTACGTACATCAGCAGCCCGTCATACAAATGAGTAAATATTTGTCATCCTTTTAAAACTTTGTTATATATATACTCGTATATATATATATATATATATATATATATATATATATATATATATATATATATATATATATATATATATATATATATATATATATATATATATATATTGATATATATATATATTGATATATATATATATTGATATATACGAGTATATATATATATATATATATATATATATATATATATATATATATATATATATATATATATATATATATATATATATATATATATATATATATATATATATATATATATATATATATATATATATATATATATATATATATATATATATATATATATATATATATATATATATATATATATATATATATATTGATATATATATATATTGATATATATATATATATATATATATATATATATATATATATATATATATATATATATATATATATATATATATATATATATATATATATATATATATATATATATATATATATATATATATATTGTTATGAGTGGCGCCATAGGGAGAAGAGAGATGTGGAAAGAACAAGAGATAGTGAAGAGGAGAGAGAAGCAGCAAAGAGAGCGAGAAAGCCAGAGGGTGCCTGAAATACGATAGTTTATGCCCGTCCTTACTAAGTTCTGTGTAAGAATTGTATACCAATCACTCACCCTCATTCCCCTCAAGTTTTTGCCTACTTCCCGTTGTTCCCCAGAGTTGAAATTGATACACAATATAATAGGAGTATTACCCTCCCTTAAATCAGATTCCATCCAACTCCTGTAGTTGGTCAATAATAGTTTTTCTTTGCAAAGTTGCAGTCGCTTTGCAGTAATCTTGTTTCCTGCGCGGGGGAGCGTGTTGGCTAGCTTCCATCTCCCCATCTCTTCCCTGTTCCCCACCCTTCACCCTTATCATGTGATTCAACCGGTGCTTCTGAGCGCGGGTGAGGTTGTCTTTGTTCAGTTGGGCTCATTTGGTCACTAAGGGAAGGATGTGGCTAGCTTGCAGGAGATGCAGAATTGGCATGGGAGATTTTCGTATATTTTAGAGGGTTATGCATAGTAGTTACATTTGGAGCAGTAGCAGTAATACGCCACTACTGTGCTAGGTAGGATGAGGACCTTGCTGGAGTTTGGCAAGTGCGATGCCAGATAACTAGGGTAGACTACTGGTCTTACCATCTCTGTCACCATGTTCTGATCGTTTCGTGTCCTGTTCGGAGTCTGGGAGTGGTTCTCTGACCATCTCTGGTCAGGTTGGTTGTTGTGTACCTGTCTCATTGGTGTTTTGTCCGTTAAATGATACCAGTGTTCAGAGCTTATTGTTGGGAACTTTGAAACCAGAGGATATCGTGATACTCTGCTGGTTGGCAGCAGCTCCCCGGGGTTTACCGTATGCAGGAGGTATTAGCTCGTTCTATGGGAGACTATAGGTAGACTGCTTGCCAGAATTAGGATATGTTCTGTGAGTGTGGGTGGTTTATCTCTAGTGGGCGGTAGCTCACAGAATATAATGAACCTCATACCTGTGTGTCCTTCTTCCCAGCTGTGCTCCCTAGCACGTGGTTTGCGATTCTTTCTCAGCAAGTTGGGGTTTCATTGGCGTCTATTATTCTCCTTTTTCAGTTGGTGGGTTAAACGGAATAACGATCTCAGTTTTGATGGTTTGAGACGACCAGGAAGGGCCTGAATTCGTCGTGTTTTTGTCCGCACTAGACTAGAAAGAGCTAGTCTAAGGAAAGCTGACCCGAGTGTGTGTGTGTGTGTGTGTGTGTGTGTGTGTGTGTGTGTGTGTGTGTGTGTGTGTGTGTGTGTGTGTATTTATATGTTTATTTTGATTTTTCTGCTTTTCTCTATCTATCTAGCTACCTAAATATCTGCAAACCTATCTATCTATCCAACCACTCCCGTCTATCCAGCCATCCATCTATCTATCTATCTATCTATCTATCTTTTCACTCATTTATTATAAGGGCATAAAAACAACGAAAACTATTTTCATATTTATTTTGATCCTTATAGATAATAAAATAAAGTCTCACAGTTATAGATAATAAAATAAAGTCTCACAGTTAAGTAAAAGCTTTTGTTAAAAATCAAAAGAAAAGTGTTCAACATAACCTCCTTGTCCAGTGTTGTGTATTGCTTTAAGCATATATACACTTCAGTGCAACATAACACTGTGGTAAAGTTATTAAGATGTAGTGTGTGTAACTAAACATCCAACCCGGGAGACTGAGGACTTGGCATAACAATAAAATGATGAAGGACTTGTTCCTATTTCCATGTTCGTGTTCACTCTGTCTTCTGCCGCTGTGTATCCCCGCCATGGAGATTGCTGGTATTCGTCATCATGGTCGCTCACTGCCGCCGCGAGTCAGCCCAGAAGCTGATCGTGTGCCGGACCGTAGTCCAGCTCGGCGCTATACTTGGTGAGGAGATCAGTGTCAGTGATAAAATCGGTGACCTCCCTGGGTGGCACAGCGTGTTGGCAGCATCCATCACCAACGTCAACCATGACGCATTTGGGCAGCTCCGCCGCTCCACTGTCTTAGGCCAGTATTTCCCTACGGTTTGTGGACACGTACATGCCAAGAGCTCTTGTGTCCACCAGCATGGACATGGCCTCCCTTTTGCCTGCTCGAGCAAGCTCGAGCAAGCTTTACCTGCAGCACGTCCACCTTGGTTTTTCTCACTCTTCGCCGCAATTGATCTGGCTTGTGAATGAAGAGCTCGCATCTGTCAGGTCGGAACATCTGTACCATGTGACCAGCTGGTGCGCATCCAGCACCACGTCACACGGGTTGTAATGTGACTCTAGCCACTGCGGAAAGACAGTGGCAGGAGTCGCCACCATCACGCTGCCCCCAAGGTCATGTTCTTCAACTCCACCACCTGCAGCGTCGTGGTCCCTGACGATTGTTCAGTTTCGCGGGGCGTCGTGGTCTCTCTGCTTTGTAGTACTTGATGTTCTGAGGGTGTGAACATGTTTGTTACAGCTTTGTTGAAGCTGTCGAAGGTACATAGACACAATATTTAACATGGTTTATATAAAGAAAGACTTTTCTCTAAAATAAACTTGGAATCTGATCGGCTAAAAGAGCTTGGAGTAAGTGATGCGGCCACTATAAGGCATAAAAGAAATAATAATAATGATAATAATAATGTGCTTTCTATACACATTTTATCCATCTCTCTATATTTGTATTTCTGCCCGGAATCATACCAAGTCTGTTCTCCAAATAGCCAAAAGCTCCTTCATTAATAGAAAGTGTCAAAATCTTTCAAGATCTAATCCCCCTCGTGACTTCTAGCCAAAAATATCTCCAATAATTTTGCTTCTTCATCTTTCCCTCCTTTGTTTCAACATTATGGCACCACTGCCATCTTATCTGTTTCTATAGCTGAAATCTTCGCTCAAACTTTTGCTAAAAACTCTACCCTGGACTATTCAGGGTTTGTCCCTCCCTCTCCTCCACCCTCTGACTACTTTATGCTATCCATTAAAATCCTTCGCAGTGATGTTTTCCATGCCCTCGCTGGACTAAACCCTCGGAAGACTTATGGGCCTGATGTGTTCCCTCCTATTGTTCTCCGAAACTGTGTCTCCGTGCTTGCACCTTGGGTAGTCCAACTCTTTCAACTCTGTCTATCAACATCTACCTTTCCTTCTTGCTGGAAGTTTACCTTCATTCAGCCTGTTACTAAAAAAGGGTGAAAGTCATGAGCTCTCGAATTACCGTCCTATTGCTTTAATTTCCTGGCTATTTAAAGTTTTTCAGTCTATCCTCAACAGGAAGATCCGTAAACATATATAATTTTACAACCTTCTATCTGATCGCCAGCATGGGTTTCGTCAAGGCCGCTCTGTTGGTGATCTGGCTTTCCTTACTAAGTTTTGGTCATCCTCTTTTAGAGATATTGGTGAATCTTTAGTTGTTGACTTCGACATATCAAAACCTTTTGATAGAGTCTGGCACAAAAGCTTTGATTTCAAAACTGCCCTCCTACGGCTTCTATCCCTCTCTCTGTAATTTCATCTCAAGTTTTCTTTCTCATATATTAACAATAGTGTTCCTCAGAGTTTTATCCTGTCATCCACTCTCCATGTTATTTATCAATGATCTACTTGTCCTGTCCACTAATACGCTGATGATACCACCCTGCACTTTTCCACGTCTTTTCGTAGATGTCCAACTCTTCAGGAAGTAAACAGTTCATGCAGGGAAGCTACAGGATGCCTGTAGCGTCTCTCTGAAACTTCATTCTAAAAAAATCTCTAAAATTTCTAGTTGGGGCAGGGCAAACTTAGTATTTGTTCAATGCCTCAAAAATTAAATTATTCAGCATATCAACTCGATACAGCCTTCCAGACACCTATCCCCTCTTCTTCAATAACACTCATCTGGCCCCCTCTTCTACATTGAATATCCTCAGTCTGTCCTTTACTTATAATCTTAGCTGGAAACTTCACGTCTCATCTCTAGCTAAAACAGCTTCTAAGAATTTAGGTGTCCTGAGAAGTCTCCGTCAGCTTTTCTCATCCCTCCAGCAGCTAACTCTGTGCAGGGGCCTTATCCGTCTATGTATGGAATATGGTTCACATGTATGGCAGGGTTCCACACATACCGTTCTTAGACAGAGTGGAATCAACTCCTCTCCTTTAACTGACTGTCTTCAACCTCTTTCTCATCGCCGCAGTGTTGCATCTCTTGCTACCTTGCATTGCTATTTTCCTGCCGACTGCTCTTCTGATCTTGTTAACTGCATGCCTCGCTGACCGAGACTTTCTTCTTTCTCTCATCCCTACTCTGTTCACCTCTCTAATGCAGTATTCTCAGTCCCTCATCCCTTTCTCTGGTAAACTGTGGAACTCCCTTCCTGCTTCTAAATTTTCAGCTTCCTATGACTTGAACTCTTGGGAGAGGGAGGTTTCAAGGCACTTGTCTTGTAATTTTTGACTACCGCTTTCGACTGTGTTCGGGGACCGGCACCTCAGTGGGCCTTTTTTTTTTATTGCAGTTTTGTTGGTTTGGCCGGTGCCCCTTCTACATAAAAAAAAAAAAAATTACCTTGAGCTACTTCTTCTGACCATGACTTTGTACATGGATGTAATTAGAGCTCCACATCAATAATAGCAGGACACCAAGAACTGAGCATATTAGAGGGACAGTGTGCCTCTATCAGTAAGGGGGACAAAGACTGAGAGGTAAGACTGAGGTGGTTGTCGTTGTTATTAGTGGAGGTGGTGTGGGCGTTGGATGTTGTTGTTGTTATTGTTGTTGTTTCTCTTATTCTTGTTGTTGTTGTTGCTGCTACTGCTGCTGATATTACTAAATTATTTTCTTTTTTTCTTTTTCGTGTTGTTGTTGCTTATTATTATAATAATGATAATAATATATACAATAATAAAATAATAACGATAATAATAATAATAATAATAATAATAATAATAATAATAATAATAATAATAATAATTATTGTAACACATGGTGTTTGATGGTGGTCACTATACAAATTATTTCTGTATATTGCTCGTTTCATATTTGTTTGTTTCATAGTATTTGCTCGTTTCATATGATAACTACCTAGGAATAATGAGTGTTAATGAGTGTTTCATTTGTGTATGAATCCCTCGAGCGGTAAACCGAGGGAAGGTAGCTCAGGGAGGGAGGTAAAGCCGGCAGTGTATCTGTGGTATAGCAGCCGCACACACCTTGTTGGATTTAAACCTGTGGATTTATTCCCTGTGACCGCCAGAGATTGGTGAGTGTTCCTCTATTATATTTGTGATAGGTTTAGGAATATATTAGGAAAGTGTTGTACTTTGTTGCTTGTTATTCTCTCCTGTTGTATTTACTTTACGTTACACCTAGAACTGTTACATATATGTTGTGTATTTTGTGATATTTCAACGTAAATTGTCATAGTTAGGTAATCAAACATTCATGTGAGATTTATGTGACCGAGAAGGGTCTTTACACCGTAAGGATAGTCACCATAGCTTGTTAGCTAGTAGTTTATTTATCATGTATTTGTTAATTAATTATTCTCTTTTTTGACACGTGTGCATAGTGATTTCATTAATGTGTTTCTCTAATGCCTTCATGTGGACTTTGTGATGTTACTTATGTTAATTTTGTATTGCATAGAGATTTATTAAGGGTCCTTTTCCAGTTGGACCGTTCACCCTCACGTTCACCCTCACGTTCACCATATGGGACAAGTAAACACACACAAGAATGAACGAGTGTCAATAACCTGGCGTAATAATATACCAAGAAGAAATACCCTTGTCTAACGCCCCTGAGTGGGTGTTATTATTATTATTATTATTATTATTATTATTATTATTATTATTATTTATAATAATATTATTATTATAATAGTAATAATAATAATAATAATAATAATAACTATAATAATAGTAATAATGATAATATAATAATAATATCATTATTATTATTATTATTATTATTTATTATTATTGATATTTTATTGTTATTATTATTATTGATATTTTATTATCATCATCATCATTATCATCATCATTATCATCACCATTACATTTGTTTTTACTTTTGTTACCCACAGGTAGTGATGTCTACATCCTGAGATCACTTTGCAGCTGGCAATAAAAACCAACATATACATTCATGTACACACACACA
The DNA here is from genome assembly GCF_035594125.1 of Scylla paramamosain. NCBI lineage: Eukaryota > Metazoa > Arthropoda > Malacostraca > Decapoda > Portunidae > Scylla > Scylla paramamosain. The sequence goes on along the minus strand of NC_087164.1, from coordinate 8,508,268 downwards.
CACACACACACACACACACACACACACACACACACAGACACTCGTGCGCAATTTTTTTTTCTTTATCCTTTTCTTTCAAAGATCTCGTAAGAAATAAAATTAATTAAATACCATAGCACTATCTTTTTACAATGTAGAGTTGATGCATGATTCCAGTAGTAAGTATTACATCTTTTGTTGACGAACACAAGGTATTATCATTTGTACGGAAGGTCAAGTGTTTGCAATATTTGTTTAGTCACATGTAAGTGTCGTCCTTATTCGCGCTACCTGTAAATGGGAGTCGAGTCTTAATTCTTTCCACTTTTCCCTTTCATTAGAAAATACAGTCGTTGAGTAAAATTAAATGTCATTCTCAGTGATATTTTTTTTTTTTTTTTGCGAAAATGATAGATTAATGAAAACTATATTAACTATATTTCCTTGTCATGAGCTTCTTTTTTTTTTCATGACTAATTTAAATGTTTCACTGGAGAACATCAAATGAGAAAAAGATAACATGAATAACTGTACAAATTAATTGCCGAAATAAATTAATGTAATTCATTGAAAAGTTCCTATTTGGCCTTAACATTAAAAGCATATTCTGTACACCTTTCCACCCACTTGTACACACACACACACACACACACACACACACACACACACACACACACACACACACCTCACATCACCCTCATCATCGTTGCCATCCATCCTCACCACCCCAATACCGTCTCAACTCCTTCACCCTCACACATCACCGCCCACGTGCACGCTAACAGCAACACTTCCGCGAATCACTGAATATAAACTGAATATGCAGTGAGCCTTTTTTTTCTCTCTCTTTTTTCAATCTGTTGACGAAATGGGGATTATGGTGTGTGTGTGTGTGTGTGTGTGTATTCACCTACGGTCGTCTGCTGGTCACTCAGCCAGCCGGTCCACTACGGGAAGAGCTCAGAGACACCGATCTTTGGATAAGACTGAGACCACTCACACGTCACACCCCGGGACAGCAAGGTCACATCCCTTCTGGTTTACATTTCGTACTTACTTGCTGCTAGGTGAACTACACACTAAGAGCCTCGCCCACCTGCCTCGTCGCACCCGTGACTTGAACCCGTGCCTTCTCGGTTGTTAGCCGAGCATGCTAACTACTACATTACGCGGTGTGTGAGTGTGTGTGTGTATGTGTGTGTGTGTGTGTCTTGAAGACAACCCTTCACTGTGCCATCTGGAATGCACCTTTAAATCCGTAAAACGGCCTAATGAGGAAAAACTTTCTCTATCACTTTTGAGCGGAAAAACGCTAAAGTTTCGAGGCTTGAAGGGAAATGTTACGCCATCAGTGAGGAGTTTAGTTGGCCTGGAAGAAGGGATGGAGAGGAAGAGAAGGAAGCGGTAACAAAACGGGTGATAATAATAAAGATGGTATCCAGAGAGAAAAGTACAAAAAGAAGCTAGTAGAGAGGAGTGAGGGACACAGCAAGTGGGTCGGTCTGGAGTGGTGTGAAGCGGGAGAGGCAGCCAGTAGTTAGGGCACAGTAACAAGCTAGGAGAGGAGACAGTGGAAACTGAGCAAAAAGAAAGCTGGCCGGCGACATTCGTGAAGGAGTGAGTTAGAAGGTTAGAAGTGGTTATAAAGTGAGGCAATTGAGTGGGGAAAGGTTATGGAATGACATGAGGAATGGATCGCATTTGGGAATTCATTCTGGGAAGGTTTATCTGATTAGTGTGGAGTAAGATAGAGAAGTTTAGAAATAGTACCGAGGAAATGACGTCGAAAGTTGGAAAAAGGGAAGATGGAAATGGATGGAGAAAATGAAAATGAAATTATACGAGTAGTTTGGAAAATAGTGCAAAGAGGAATGATGAAGAAAAAGGATGACGTGACTGCCATCCATTACTGCTTGTCGGCACAGTGGTACACGCGCACGGTAAAAAAAAAAAAAAAAAAAGCTTAAGTTTGATTTTCCTTTCTGAATAGACCGAAAAGTGGTCTGTGAGGAAGAGCGTAAAGGACGAGGAAAGGAAGGAACAGGAATAAAGGAAGATAGGGTGGTAGTGGAAGAAAAAAAAAAAAAAAGAGGGGTTGAGAAGGGGAGGAATCTCAATACATTATTCAATTATCTCATTTAAGAAAGGTCGACTATTCTTGTTTTTTTTCTTGTTACAGTCCTTCGCTTTCTTTAATTTTCCTTCTACTTTACCCCTAAACATCGCTTGTACATTTTTTCCAAAATTATTTTTCTTTTATCATCCTTCTGTTTCCCTTCGCACTGCCTTACTTCGTTGCCCTTTTCTGCTCTTTTTCACTATTCTTTCCCTTAAATACCTTTCTCAGTCTCGCGACGCTTCCCGGCTTCTCCCTGCTCCTGTTTTTAGCTTCTGTTTCCAATTCCTCTTCTACGTTCTCTGTTTCTAATATTGCTTCGCTTAAAGAGGCACTTTCTGACGGATGGGGACCCCTTAGTCACTATTGAAATAACTTCTGAGTGCATTTTTTTTTTATTTTCTGTTTCGAATGAGTATAAGATTAACTTTAACTCCTGCATTAATGGTAATATTTTCGAAGGAATGATGTGCGGTATAGATATTCAGTTTTGCGTTTCGTATGTGTGTGTGTGTGGTTTTTGTTGAAGGCGAGCTTGTGAATGACGAACCTTACTGGTGTATCCATGTCACAGCCTCTTGTTTTTTTATGAGTTTCATGAGGGTTATTAACACAAACCATCAGGAATACCTTCAAGGCGCGGCCAGCGCCGCACCCTGCAACAGGGGCTTAGCAACGTGACCTCCTACATAGGAAGCTTACACACCCAAGTGACAACCACTCCTTAGACAACGGTAGGGTTAAGATCAGGGTTGGCATTAACCTCCCCCCCTCCCAAAAAAAAAAGCATAAGTGGGCTTTTGGGGGCCTTTTTTTTTTTTTTTTATCAGAATAGAGTTCTATATTATAATGATAATTAAGGTCTGTATATGTACATATACATAAAAAATGTAAAAGTAGTCAAGTTTGTAAAGCACAAGTTAACACAGGCTTTGTCCAACCGGACCAACCTATATCAGCATGACCTAAACAAGTGTGTGTGCTTCATTAAAAGAGTCAAAATCTTTCAAGATCTAACTCTTCTTGTAATCTCTGGCACGTAGCCAAAAACAGTCAGAATCTTTCAAGATCTAACTCCTCTTGTAATATCTGGCACGTAGCCAAAAACATCTGCAATAACTTTGCTTCTTCATCTTTCCTTCCTTTATTTCAACCTGATGCCACCACTGCCATGTCATCTAAGGTTGAGCTAACTCTTCACTCAAACCTTTGCTAAAAACTCTCCCTTGGATGATTCAAGGTTTGTTCCTCCCTCTCCTCCACCCTCTGACTACTTAATGCTACCTATTAAAATCCTTCGCAGTGATGTTTTCCATCCCTTGCTAGCCTTAACCCTCAGAAAGTTTACAAACCTGATGAGATCTCTCCCCATTGTTCTTCGAAAATGTGTCTGTGCTTGCATCTAGCCTAGTCAAACTTCCAACTTTGTCTATCAACATCTACCTTTCCTTCTTGCTGGAAGTTTGCCTAAATTCATCCTGTTCCTAAAAAGGGTGACCATTCTAATTCCTCAAACTATCGTCATATTGCTTTAATTTCCTGCCTATCTAAAGTTTTTGAATCTATCCTCAACAGGAAGATTCTTAAACATCTATCACTTCACAACCTTCTATCTGATCGCCAGTATGGGTTCCGTCAAGGCCGCTCTACTGGTCATCTTCTGGCTTTCCTTACTGAGTCTTGGTCATCCTCTTTTAGAGATTTTTTGGAAACTTTTGCTGTTGTCTTGGACATATCAAAAGCTTTTGATAGAGTCTGGCACAAAGCTTTGATTTCCAAACTACCCTCCTACGGTTTCTATCCTTCTCTCTGTAACTTCATCTCAAGTTTCCTTTCTGATCGTTCTATCGCTTCTGTGGTAGATGGTCACTGTTTTTCTTCTAAATCTGTTAACAGTGGTGTTCCTCAGTGTTCTGTCCTGTCACCCACTCTCTTCCTATTATACATTAATGATCTTCCAAACCAAACTACTTCTCTTATCCACTCCTACGAGTATGCTGATGATACCACCCTGCACACAGAGAAGCCACAGAACGCCTGCCTTATCTCTCTAAAATTTCTGATTGGGGCAGAGCAAACTTACTATTGTCCAGTGCCTCAAAAACTCAAGTCCTCCATGCATCAGCTCGACACAACCTTCCAGATAACGATCCCCTCTTCTTCAGTGACGCTCAACTGTCCCCTATTTTACACTGAATATCCTCTGCCTGTCCTTTACTTAGAATCGAAACTTCACATCCCATCTCTAGCTAAAACAGCTTCTATAAAGTTAGGCGCTAAGTCTCTTTTCTCACCCACTCAGCTGCTAACTCTGTACAGGAGCCTTATCCATCCATGTATGGTGTATGCTTCACATGTATGCATGTATGGGGGATTCCACTCATACCGCTCTTTTAGACAGAGTATAATCTAAAGCTTTTCGTCTTATCAAGTTCTCTCCGCTAACTGATTGTCTTTAACCTCTCTCTCATCACCGTAATGTTGCATCTCTTGCTATCTTCTGCTATTTTCATGCTAACGGGTCTTCTGGTCTTGCTGACTGATTGCCTCCTCTCCTCCTGCGGCCTCACTGCACAAGACTTTCTTCTTTCTCTCACCCTTATTCTATCCATCTCTCTAATGCAAGACTTAACCGACATTCTCTGTCCTACATTTCTTTCTCTGGTAAACTCAGAAACTCCCTTCCTGTTTCTGTATTTCGTCCTTCCTATGACTCTCTCTCTCTCTCTCTCTCTCCGTGAATGAGATGCAACTCAATAAATTTGCAATTATTTGTGCAGCAAATAACATTATGCCATATACATACAAGCGCAAAGTATTTGATGCTGCTGTCACTTCTGCCCTTCTTTATAGCTCAGAAACATGGTTGACAAATAATCCTAGAAAGATAATTGTTCAATACAATAGAGCAGTAAAGAACTTGCTAGGGGTAAGGAAATTTACAAGCCCCGACATGTGTCTTATTGAATCAGGTATTCCACCTGTACTTGATGATGTCTCTCTCTCTCTCTCTCTCTCTCTCTCTCTCTCTCTCTCTCTCTCTCTTCCCGTACGGGAATATTGTTTACAAAGTTGTGGACAATATTCAAAGGGTTTTGACGTCCCTTCGGTCCGGAGTCAATAATTCTTTCAACCTTTCACTGTCCCCGAATTTCCTTGCTTATCTTATACCTGCTGTACAAATTCACGTCTGCTATTTTCATTGGGCGCTAATGACGATTCCTATCGCGGCGCCGTCTCTCTCTCTCTCTCTCTCTCTCTCTCTCTCTCTCTCTCTCTCTCTCTCTCTCTCTCTCTCTCTCTCTCTCTCTCTCTCTCTCTCTCTCCTAAGACCTATCCACTTTCTTCCCCTCATGCTATCTTTCTTAAAAAAAAAAAAAAGCTATTCTAGGTTTAAGGATCTCATCAATTACCTTCTGCTGATGAGGGAAGAGGCTTTGGAACCTCTATAAATAACGTTTTGAAACGCTCATAGGTTGCAGGACACTGGGACGGAAGGTATCCCCAAGCGTTTGAGGCGCGAAGAATGGAGTGGAGCTGGTGCCTCGTTAAGACCACTCCTGCGTGTAATGGCCTGACCAGCCTCCTTTGACCGTTACTTAGTGCTATAAGGCCCATATACTCTTAGGTGAGAGAGCTTATGAGCGTTGCTGGTTGCCAGGCCAGTAAAAAGTCTCGGACGTGGCTGCGGGCTACAGCATAGCTTTTTTTTTCTTTTCAACTATGCTGATGCTTTAAATCTGGCCGTTTGTTGACAGTTAGTAAGACTTCAGAGGAAGCTTCAGCAGGTTGGTTCCCCTGGCGGGAAATCAGGGATTTTGTTATCTCTTGTGCTGCTCAGTTGGGAGCTGTGGCACGTTTGGGGTGTCCGTCCTAGGGGTGACCATACGTGGCGGTGAACCAACACTAAACAGCTGAGGATGTCCAATGGGACTGAAAGTTGTCGGTAAATAGGCGGACGAGGCTACGTGCGAGATCAATTCACCCTCCTCCCCTTTATACTTATTGACTGGTCATAAAGATATAGAAAAGTATTCTTAGATTTCACCAGACAGAGAAAATACAGACATAAGAAAGAGTGTTAGAGAAACAAGATAGCTGGCCCCAAGACAAGACAGTGGACGTGCGCCAGGTGTTCGCACTATAGGTGGTGTGAGGACTTTGGTGGCGCAAGCGCCAATGACCTCAACGACTACAGTGTGTGCAATTTCTGTGTGCTGGAAGAGAGACTGCTTTCCGAGTTGATGTCTCAGGCTGAAAGGTTTCAGACCCAGTTGAAGGAAATGGAGACAGCGCATTAGGCCCAATTGAAGACAATGGAGACAGAGCTAAAGGCTGCACTCCACTCCTTTGAGGAGGAGCAAGGCTCCCAAGAAGGGAATCAGAATAGAGAAAAGTAACAAAAGAAGAAGAAGAAAAAGAAGAAGAAGAAAGCCAAGAAGAACGCTGAAGGACCTGGAGGATCTTCTGTCGCTGCAGTAACGGAAAATGTCCTTCCTGGCGGATCTTCCGGAGCGACGGCTCTAGAGGACATCAGTTCTGATGGATCTATTACAGCAGCAGCTGTGGTAGACAACAGTTCTGATAAATCTCCAGGAGTAGGAAATTCGTCAGTTTTGGTGTACTCATAGAAGAAGAAACCAGGCTTGATGATTCTTCCAAAGCTGTTGCTGGGGGAGAAATTGGAGGTGCTTCCGATGATGGAACATGGAAGTTAGTTACCTCTAAGAAGAAGAAGAAGACCACGGAGAAGGATAAGGAAAGCTCAGAGGGAGTTCCTACTCCCAGGCATGGAGTCCATGGGAATTTTTTTGGAGATTCCTAGGTGAAAGGCATCTGCTCACACTTGAACAACTCAAGAATGAGAGGAGTTCTAAGTAACATCTCTTCCTGGGAAAGGAAACAAGGATATACGGAGAGGGTAATTATAAGAAGAAGCAGCAGCATGGGTTACAGCAGAAGAACGGAGTCAGCAGTAGGACAGTGCGTCAAGAGGTGCGAGACTCTAATTCCCAGGTTTCGGGAAACGGGTCAAGTTTGGGATCCCAACTTCATTGGGTTCCCTGAATGCCCTACTCCTCAATGCTCGTTCTATAAGAAATAAGTTTCAGAAATTTTTTGTGGTCCTGACAAAAGAGAAACCTGATATAGTAGCTATTATTGAGTCGTTGGTACACACTTCGTGAAGAGATTTTGAAGGCGAGTTCCATGTTCCGGGATACCTCATGTACCATCGGGATATATCGGACAGAGAAGGTGGTGGAGTCATGTTGTACATAAAGGAGTCTCTTAAAGTGCGCAATTCCATTCCTTCACATGCCACAACTATGAGGTGCTAGGAGTAGAACTTGATAAAAGTCAAGTTGTCTACAGGGTGCTACTTGTGTACAAACCTCCCCATCAATTGATTGAAGGGGAGAGGCAATTGTGCCAAGAGATTGGAGATCTCTTGCAGGACAGAGTATGCATTCTTGTGGGGGATTTCAACAGTAATGTTGACTGGGAAACCAGAGAATTTTCCTTGGCCGGCACGCCACTCCTAGAGTTTGTCAATGAAAACTTTCTCACTCAGTGGGTAAAGGAGCCTACGAGAGGAAATAACATACTTGACCTTGTTCTCACCACAGGACGATATAGTTTCAGACTTAAGGGTGGGTGAGGAGCTTGGTAGCAGCGACCACAAAATGATTAGATTTGTTCTCAAAGTACCAGATGCCGCTGTAAGAGTAGACCGGCCTGTGAAACTTGATTTTTGAAGAGCAGACTTCTCCGGTCTCCGTTCTGCTTTACATGACCTCAAGATAGAAGAGGCAGCCAACGTGGAATCAATTTGGAGCTTTTTTTAAAGACGATTTCATGCAGAAGCAGGCTACTTTCGTTCCTCTGAAATTTGTTCGTGGGGCTTCTAGGAAACCGAAATGGCTCAGCCATTTACTCGAACGGGACATCAGGCGAAAGAGGAGGGTGTACCAACGAGCAAAAGCGACTGGTAACTTTGGAGAGTATAACCAGGTCAAAAGAAGTATAAAAAGTAGGATCCGTTCAGCTAAACGCAATGAGGAGTTAAAAACAGAGCGGGTCTGTAAGAAGAACCCCAAGGAGTTTTTCAGTTATGTTAATAGTCGAAAACCAATCTCCAGGAGGATTGGCCCTCTGGAGAGCGACAACGGGTCTCTGTGTTCCTCTGATGAGGAAAATGCAACCCTGTTGAACGAATACTTTTCGTCAGTTTTTACTGTAGAAAACGATCATTACGATCCAGAGCCAGGTGTAGTCTATCAGGGTGGTAATATAAACTCTATTAGATGCACAGTAGAAGAGGTTTCTAAGAAGATAGACAATCTAGATAGCTACAAAGCTCCGGGAACTGATGGATTTCTGCCGAGAGTGTTGAAGGAAGTCCGAGACGAAATCTCTCCTCATCTCATGACTATCTTTGACAAATCTCTTGAAACAGGTGTCGTTCCCCAAGACTGGAGGGAAGTTAATGTTGTTCCTCTCTTCAGGAAGGGCGATATTAGCAAACCCGGAAACTACCGACCAGTCAGTTTGACGTCAGTGGTAGGAAAAGGCACTGTACTCTATACAAGGCCGTATCTGAGCCTTGTACAGTGTGAGGATGCCCCGGGAGTCGAGGTTTCCCGACATCCGACGCATTGCAGAGACCCGCTGGGAGGCCTGGTGGGCAACAGTAGCAACATGGCGGTCAAAGCGCAGGCCACAGTCCACTGTCACTCCCAGCAACTTGACGTGTTCTTGGAGGGGAAGTGTCTGGCCTCCAAAACTCAGACTGCCTGAGACAGCCGGGGAGGAAGTTGGGGACCGTGAGATGACCATGGCCTGTGTCTTTTCTGGAGCGAATCTGACCTGCCATGCCTCTCCCCACTTCATCACCAGCCTGAGCTGCCTGTTCAGCTCTCTAACGGCTCGCTGACTGTCAAAGCGGCAGTAGGAGCGGGAGAGACCGCAGTCGTCGGCGTATGCAAGCAGAATCGGTATTTGCCTCAGGAGGTCATCGATGTTCCACAGGATTGGGCCCAACACTGAACCCTGTGGAACTGAGGCCTGTATAGGTAACGGCTGGGATGCCTGACGATTGATGACTACCCGGAGGGTTCTCCCCTGGAGGTAGTCCTCAAGCAGTGCAAGGAGTTACCCTGGATACCCTTGGCCCAATGCTTTTTTAGAAGCCCCGCGTGCCAGACCCTATCAAAGGCCCCAGCAATGTCCAGGGCCTCCACAAGAGTATCCAGACCTTCGTCCAGGGCATCCTGCCAGCCTTGGGAGAGGAGGGTGAGGAGGTCCGCTGTTGAGCGGCCAGGACGGAACCCGAACTGCCTGTCTGAGAGGAGGTAGTGCTCACTCAGGTGGTGACAGATGACACCTGCCACTACCTGCTGCAGCAACTTGCCCACCACGGAGAGCAGCGAGATGGGTCTGTAGTTGCTGGGCTCAGACTTTGAGTTCTTCTTGTGGGGTGGTACCACTCGCGCCTCCTTCCATATAGAGGGCCACCTGTGCTCCATCAGGCAGGACCTGAAGACGCTGGTGAGAGGACCTGACAGCTCATTGGCGCAGCGTTTGAGGAGCCGCGGGCTGATGTCGTCCGGGCCGGTGGCTTTTTCCTCCTCTACTTAAAGAACATCCTTTGTCTTTTCTTAACCAGAACTTTTAATGGGGGGTATCCTGACTCAATGTAACACAGGTCGTTGCATGTGTTCCCCCCCTGACATCAAGAAGACTTTTCAAAGACCAGTTATATAACTTATTAACAGGACGAAGATCCGCACTCAACCACGATTCGCAGCCATACAATAGAGAAGACATTAGACACGCATCAAATACTCGTTTTTTACTAAGAACGGTAAATCATTGTTTTTCTTTAGAAATAAAATATACTTCTTAACATCCTTCATTTTCCTTTCAGCATGAACCTTAACGGCTGAAAACACTGAGCCATTAGATGTAAATGGGGATCCCAGATACACGTACATGTCACGCCATTCTACCATCATATTGTCCACTACCATCGCTTCCTTGTCGACCGCCGAAGCGTTGATTACGAAGAAATTAGTTTTAGTTAAGTTTATACCCATATTATACATGTCACAATACTGTTTTAACAAACTTAATTTCCTAGTCATTCGGTCTCGAGTCGTGGAGAGCAACACTGTATCGTCGATTAACATGAGAACATGAAGCCACTTTAAGAAACCATCATCAGGACATTGTCTTTAATTAACTGGATTAAGTCATTGACATACAGTATAAATAACAAACAACTTGTGGGTGAGCCTTGTCTGACACCTATGGCAACTGAAAACACCGCAGTGCCCACAACACTGAGTCACCTGATACATCGCAGCCACGGCACTAAGCATCACGGTTCCACACCCTAGTCTCTTGAGGAGTCTCAACATAAGTGGTCTCGATACTCTATTATAGGCTGAACTAAAATCCACAAACGTTACATACAGCTTGTTCTTCTTTTTCTTTGCAATATCAATAAGCAGTCTAAGAGTCACTATATGTTCAAGGCATACATGGGCGTATCTGTGCCCTGTATAGCGTGAGGATGCCCCGTGGGTCGAGGGTGTTAGCCATCCTGCGCAGGGCAGAGACTCGGAGCGAGGTCTGACGGGCGACGACAGCGATGCGGTAATCGAAGCGTAGGCCGCGGTCCACAGACACGCTCACGCTCAAGATCTTGATGTAATCCTGAAGTGGCAGGCTCTTGCCTTCAAAACGCAGCTGTCCTGAGACTGTATGTGAGGCACCTGGGGACCGCGAGATGACGATCGCCTGCGTCTTCTCAGGAGCGAAGTTAACCTGCCACATCTTTCACCACTGCTCCACCAGTCCGAGCTGCCTGTTCAGTTCAGTGACGGTACGCTGACTGTCGAGGCGGCAGTAGGAGCGGGAGAGTGTGCAGTCGTCGCCAGGACGGGCCCTGTCCGGGCCTGTCCTGGATCACCAGGCCTGGAGAGATATACTCGGCTGGGCACATGCTGCTGTTGGAGGGTAAGGAGCTTGGTGGTGAGGGTGCGTGCCTTTGTCTCAGCATCTCCCATTAGAAGGGCCTCCTAGTCCGTGTTCTCCATGTCCTTCTTCATGGATGACCAGTCCGCCCTTTTCCAAAGCCAGACGGTACGTGGGATAGCGTCTTCACTCGCCGTTAGCAGCTCGACCTGAGACAGCATGGCAAAGTGGTCTGAGCTGCCCACTGGTCCTAACTGCTGGCAGCTGATGCTGGCTTCGGGTAGGTCTGTCACCACAGGATCCAGCAGCCCTCCCCGCTCGTGTGTAGGGAAGGTGACATTGTTGGTTAGGCCCTGAACAGCCAGGAGATTACTGAAGGCATCCTGCTCCATGTGGAAGTTTAGGTCCCCCACTATCATCACATGGGAACACTTGTGACGCTGGAGCAGGGTGTCGAGTTCCTCCGTCAGGAAGTCTAGCGGGGCTCGTCCTTGTCTCGGGGGGCGGTACATGACACAGAGGAGAAGCCCACTGTTGTCTGCAAGTACCACCATGAAGAATTGTGCCTCCATCAGGTGTGGCACGGCTACCTCAAGTTCCTGTGTTTGGAGGCCGTCCTTAAAACAGGCAGCGATACCTCCGCCTGCTCTGTTTTCTCGGTCCATCCTCACCCACAGGGAGTAGCCTGGTATTTTGCCGAACGTCGCCTCCACCTCGCCACTCAGCCACGTTTCTGTCACTGCGACAATGTCAGCACTATGTCTCAGCACGAAATTGTGGCTAAGGTCACCTACATTGATGCAGAGTCCTCTCACGTTGGCGGAGACCACGGTCAGGTGACAGCTGGGGCGTCTGTTCCCTTGCCTCCTCGCGTTGGCTTGGGAGTGAGATGTGGTGGTGAGGCGAGACGCATTAGTGTCTGCCCTGCCACGAGGAGGGATTCCAGCTGGGGTAGTGACCGGGTCTCTCTCTCTCTCTCTCTCTCTCTCTCTCTCTCTCTCTCTCTCTCTCTCTCTCTCTCTCTCTCCTTTTTTTCGTCTGTATTTTTACTTCCTTTGTCTCGCTCTCTTCCTACTTGACTGCGGTGTGGAGCTCTACTTTTTTTCCTCGTTCTCTTTGTGTTTAATTTCGTGCTTTCTTTCTTTCTTTCTGTTTTCTGATTGCCTCTTAAGATCAACAGTGCCTCTCGTGCATGAAAATCCGCTCTGATGCGCGCATACACACACACACACACACACACACACACACACACACACACACACCCATGCATCAGTCTCAGATATCACGCTTTCACCTAAATTGATACAGACGTGTTTGATGATGTGCAGATTTCAAGTGTTATGCAAATTCTGAGGTGTCAGGTGTTTTGTCAGAATCAAAGTAGACCTAATTTTGAGACATCTTTATTAGATACGAAATAAAGTTGTATAGCCTCCACTCGGGCCACGGTTGTGTTATGACGTGTGAACCCCAAAGAGGAGGCATGTTACTGAAGATCGGGGGCGTATAATGCGTTTCGTATCATTACTTCGTAATATGTTCTCTCTCTCTCTCTCTCTCTCTCTCTCTCTCTCTCTCTCTCTCTCTCTCTCTCTCTCTCTCTCTCTCTCTCTCTCTCTCTCTCTCTCTCTCTCTCCTTTATTATATTCGTTTCTGTTTGTTCGTCTTCAACTTTACTTCCACCAGTCTACTTGCTTGAGCGTCTGCGTCTGCCTCTCTCTCTCTCTCTCTCTCTCTCTCTCTCTCTCTCTCTCTCTCTCTCTCTCTCTCTCTCTGTCTATCTTGTTGTCTGGCTGGCTGGCTGTTTATCTTGTCTGGTTGGTTGGTTGTTTGACCGGCTGGCTGTGTATCCTGATGTGGGTGGTCATCGTTTCGTGAAAAAAATAAAAAATAAAAAAATAAAATTGAATGTGTGAATGTTGCTATTTTTTCTGCTGTTGTTGTTGTTGTGGTGGTGGTGGTTGTGGTTGTGGTTGCTATCATTACTACTACTACTGCTACGACTATTACTACTAATACTACCACTACTACTACTACTACTACTATTATTATTATTATTATTATTATTATTATTATTATTATTATTATTATTATTATTATTATTATTATTATCATTATTATCATTACGTATTATTATTACTAGTATCATCATCATCATCATCATCATCATCATCACCACCATCACCATTACCATCACCATCACCATCATCATTAGTACCAGCAGTAGCACCAACAACAGCAGCAGGAACAGCAGCATGTATGAGTCACTTACCTCATTACGCTGGCTTAGGGCGTCTTGTCTGGGCGGTCTTTAGCATGAAAAGAAACAACTGTAAGGAATGAAATGTGGTTGCAAACACTGAGAGGAAAGATGTGGAGTAAGAATGGAAGTCATTTCAAGGATACCTTTCTTGTGATAAGTGTGATAAGAATGATAGAACAGCTCATAGACAGAGACAGACAGACAGACAGAGAGAGAGAGAGAGAGAGAGAGAGAGAGAGAGAGAGAGAGAGAGAGAGAGAGAGAGAGAGAGGGAGAATAAGGAAGATAAAAAAGTATCGAAAACGAGAAACACTTTTGAAAGGGTGGATGATATCGAGGTTGAAAAATACTTATGCCAGAAACCCGATGCGCAATGGTGATAGTCTGTCGAGGTGGATGGGAATATACTGCAACCGTTCAAGGAAGGTAATGATAGTCCATTGTTTCATGTATGCTAGATTCTTAATTTATTGTTAGTGAAGAACAGAAAAAAAAAAAAAATAGATAATAAACAAAATCGAGAAATGAATAATTATTGTTGCAGCTTTTAAGAATGAAGGGAATGAACGACTTGATACTGCGTAACGAAAATCATGTTGCTGTAGATCAGGGATGCTCAACCCAGTGTTTGAGAGCCACATGCCCTCAAGGAAATATTATGCAGCCCTTGGCAAGTAACGTAAAAATACTCTACTTATCACTGTAATGTCATAATACTATTTCTTCACATTTAATTTTAATGATATGCAGCAATGCAAGCTATATTGTCATTGATATTACTGTATATCATTAAAATTATATGTGAACTTTATATTATACTTATGTATTATAATGAATAGGCTATTGCACTTCTGCTATGTCGTCTAGTAAACCTATAACAATGGTTATTAAAGCGGCACACTAAAGGCTATGTGGACCTCATCACATACTGACCGTCTAATGTGGCCCTGTCATCCAGAGTTTGAGCACAACTGCAGTAAATTGTTAAATTAGTCTCAATACCAAGCTGAGAGCAAACATGGTGGGCTTTGAATGAATAGAGGATGTGTCTGTCAGAGATTGGAAGGTAAGGAATTCCGTTACAAAAATCTTCGGAAATTCACACTATAGAATTTATAAATTTAGAGGCAGAACACACTAAAATTATAAAAGAAAGTAAGTGTAGCTGCTCATGCAGATTCGACGAGTCGGTGGATGCATTTTTCAGGGAAGTAAAAGGGGAGGGAAAATAGACTGCGCACAGATAATAAAGCATATATTAGAGTGGGAATGCCTTGTGGAAATATGCAACAGATGTCATAGTTAGGGTGTTGCGTGATATCAAGAAACTGAAAGGAAATAGATTCAGCAAATCCAGATGACGTTCTAAGAAGTGTTAAGGTACACTTCTTACTAGTTAGAAAATGGAAGAGGTAACTATGTTTCGTTGGTTTATTTACATGCGGATATTAATGAATCAGGATCACTGGAAGAAATAGAGTGCCACAGAACAGCATGAGGAATAGTGAGCAGTGAGGTTCGAGAGGTCGAGAGAGGAGATAGATGCGGTGGAACTGAAATGTTTACTTAGTTACTGATATGCAATGGTTTCACGGAGTGGAAAATAACAATGGGATTAGAGATACGTATGGGATTTTTTATTTATTTATTTATTTATTTATTTTTTAGTGAAAATTTCAAGCGGATAAGCATCCATGAAGGAAAGCAGGCGTGCATGGCATAACAGTTCGCTGCAGTGTTGTATGCTGAGGATGACGCATCCCTCACATTCAGAATATTCAGTACGGTTTCTCAGAAGCGGTGATCAGGGTGAACTGCGCGATTCACAGTGTAGGGGTTGCCTATTGTTTGAGGAGCGATGCCCAATGTTCCTAAAAAATAATAATAATAATAATAATAATAATAATAATAATAATAATAATAATGAAAAAAAAAAATATATATATATATATATATATATATATATATATATATATATATATATATATATATATATATATATATATATATATATATATATATATATATATATATATATATATATATATAATAATAATATTAATAATAATGAAAAAAAAAAAATATATATATATATATATATATATATATATATATATATATATATATATATATATATATATATATATATATATATATATATATATATATATATATATATATATATATATAATATGCCATTCGTAGGATGGATCTAGGATAAAATGCTAAGAAATGCTTGTTAATGTTTTTATGTAGAAGTTTTACCTTAACCTGTTATGCAGAATAAATTATCATCTTGAAGCTTTTGAATTGTATAATTACACTGGGCTAACTTGCAGGTGTTCTTGGCTATACATGGGTACAATCTTTGATAAGAAGTAACATGCTGAGCTTCAGCCTTCTTCCACTAAATACACCTAAACTTTCTCGAGATGATGCACTGTAGATCTTTATTAGTGGAATAGTACGAGCCTTCCCACGGCATCTTCAATTTTCAAGTGCGACAGTAGGTTTCCAATTTACCTCAAGTCAAAGGAAACGGTTGAAGTGCTTCCTCTGTACTGTTTCCTTCACTGAACTGTTCACTTAACTCTTTGTTGATATACACGGAAGAAAGATGGAAGATAATTTTATATTTCCTCAGTTTTATTTATTTATGATTATTTTTTTTTATACTGTACGTTGAAAGATGGTAGTCCCGCATCCTTATTTTTCTGCTTTCCTCTAGTTAATGCTGTTCTTTAATCATTGTGGTTTATTTGTACATAGGATAACAATTAATCAAGTTTATTCCAAATGCTTTTCACTTCTTCACCCTTTCTCTTTCTCTTTCTATCCCAGTGAACAGGTACTCCTTTCCCTTTGACGCTGTAGCTCTGGCCAACTCTATCTTCCCTCTTTCTTGCTTCCCTACAACCAACATCATCCTCTCTCAGATTCCAAAACATCATGAATATGCTAATATGCACCACGAGACCTCCAGAGAGCACACATGGCGGCCCGTCCACTGGGAGAGGGAGAAGGGAACAAACAGGCAACCAGATCATACAAGGTTTGGGATCCTTAAGCGAAGGTGAACTTAACAAGAATCTTCACCAGATGGTTCATGAACAACCCAGTGAACGCTTAACAACATATATTTTTACCTAATTCTCTCTCTCTCTCTCTCTCTCTCTCTCTCTCTCTCTCTCTCTCTCTCTCTCTCTCTCTCCAAGCCTGTATTCCGTCACTGTTACGTTTTTTTTAACAGCCAAATGAAGCACCCAGCGTTGGGCGACACCTTGTTTTATTGCTTTACCTGCGTTGCTCCATTAACTTGATTGCCGTGTTGGAAGAAAGACATTTTTGGGATGCCTTATCTGTATATTTGTAGATATTGTGTATTGGTAAAATATATCTATTTTCTGTATTCATTTTTTTTTTGGGGGGGGGGGTTGACTGATTAATTCAGCACTATTCAGTATTTGTAATAATGTGTGGCTCTGGTAAAAGATATCGCAGCGGAAAGAAAAATGTTGTATATATGTATTTGTGTGTGTGTGTGTGTGTGTGTGTGTGTGTGTGTGTGTGTGTGTGTGTGTGTACTGTCCACGTGAAGTGAAATGAGAGCAGAACAAATAACTCCATATTGTCAGGAATATCAAACGCAGAAGATGAAAGATAGAGAAAACCAAGTTGCAAATTTACTAATAAATTCCATCGTGAGAGCAGCGTGGAGCCCCTCCTGGTTGGCTGGACGCAAGAGGCACGAGTTGCAGCTGTTGATCGCTGAGGAGTGTTAGGTGTTGAATTCCTGCTGGGCCCTTGATGAACTGCGACGTAAGGCATCATCTTACTATCCACTCGTGTGTGTGTGTGTTTGTGTGTGTGTGTGTGTGTGTGTGTTTGCTATATATGTCTGTTCATGTTTTTGTGTTTCTTCTCTTTCTCTTTTTTTTTTTTTTTTTTTTTTTACTCGTAATGAATATCTAACATAAATGCATGGTGTTGATTACTGCTCCTATGACACATGCACAAAGATGAAAATCGACTTCAACCTTTTTTTTTTTTTTGCTAGAGCAAAATTCCACGCTTGCAATATGTACGTCTATTTTTTTTTTTTTATGCATGCCAAACCTTATGCTTTCCAGAAATCCGTTTCATTGAAGCTTTTATGTATCGTTCAGGTAACAAACGGCTTCGAAACAATGAATAGAATCTCTGCGAGTATTTCTATCCGTTTCATTGAAGCTTTTATGTATCGTTCAGGTAACAAACGGCTTCGAAACAATGAATAGAATCTCTGCGAGTATTTCTGCCAGTGTCGTGGTGTATCTTGTGTGGTGCACGCGCGTGTTGATTTTATGCCTCTGGAAAACTTCCTTGTGGTCAAGGTGGAAAAGAGCTGCCCAGGCGCCACCCGAAGCCCGTCCACTGCACCCTGTCAGGTATATTGATTCGATAAATGTGTGTGTGGATATATTTGCAGTGCACATGGGCATGGTATGGAGTGAAAGTCTAGACTCTAGAGCGTCTCTCTCATGCCCGGTGACGCCGCTGGGTAAGGAACTTGAGCTGGCAGAATCTCATCCATATTATTATTTTATTATATCCGTTTTACATTTTTACAAAACCGCATGGCTGCTAAATCTCTTCTTTCTTATTTTAGTAGTAATAGTGGTAGTAGTAGTACAATCATCATTATCATCATTATCCTCTTTCTTTCCTCTTCATCATCTTTATCATCATCATCATCATCATCATCATCATCATAAATTCCATCCCATTCTCCATTCATACTTCCTTGCATTTTTCCTTTTCTTATTCCTTTCTTCTTCTTTTTCTTCGTGTGTGTGTGTGTGTGTGTGTGTGTAGCATCTTCTCCATGAAGGTCTGTATGCTATGGAAAAGATAATCGGATGGTTGTGATACTACTGCTGCTACTACTACTGCTACTACTACTACTGCTACTACTACTACTACTACTACCATTACTGCTACTACTACTACTACCAGTAAAACCCGTTGTTAATCAAGCGGTTGGTGAATGTCACTACCCACCTAGTGAGTGCAGAATACCCAACAAAACCATCCTGCAGCGTCTTCCCCACAGAACAACCAACTTCACTGTACAGGAACCCAAAATTCTACTCGAAACGGCGGTCAGTGAATAATATAATTAATTCTACGTCTAACTTTGTGTCCGATTGCAATAAAGTCTAATTTATTGTATGAATACTGATGCCTATTTTTTTCCAGTCATTTATGCAGAAAGAAGCAACCATTGCCTCCATGCCACTGCTGACATGAAGCGTTGTTACGTCAGCTGGACCGAGTTTGACGTTGCACGTATAGTTCCTTACCTATCTACCTGTACATCACCACTCATCTGTCTGTAATATTCGCCGTTGTCTCTCTCTCTCTCTCTCTCTCTCTCTCTCTCTCTCTCTCTCTCTCTCTCTCTCTCTCTCTCTCTCTCTCTCTCTCTCAACACCTTTGACGTTGAAAAAAAATAAAAAAAAAGAAACAATAGAAATCACACGCATACGACAAAAAAAAAAAAAAAGATTTAGCGTTAAGCAACAAGGAGTGAGGCGGACGACTCATGTTCCTGGATTGGGTTCTTGGTGTACCTTTCTTCTCCTTTGTTTGTCTCGTTCCTTTCAGCACGCAAACATCACGTCAGTCATTATCTCCACCCGACCGCTGCCGTAAAGTGATGTTGTTCTCGCCAGACCGAGCTTTCCTGTGCAAACACACTTTCCCACTTCTCTGCCTGCCTGCCTTTGCTTCATGACGCCATCCTTTCCTTTGTCTTTCTTCTCCCGGTCAAGGACTCTGTATACTAGGAAGACGGTCCACTCAATGTTAGATTTTTACTCCCCCTCCCCTTCGCGACGGTGGCGCCTCCAGCGGCCACGGGGAAATATTACTCTCGATCGCATAAGTGTACCATTACCCGCACCATCTGAGAGCTATTTTTTTCTTGAGTTATCTTGCCCAATAGCTTCAGTGTTCAAGATTTGGCTGCAGAAATAATATATTTATATATTATGTTAAAAGTTTGATACAGCTGAATGTAATACTTACCGGTAATCCCTTTAGTAACCAAAGCTGTAGGTACCATATTACTCCATCTAATATCTCTGTGTCCTTCTCATATGAAAAATTCCACAACACCTTCTCTAGTCTGTTGTGCCACATTTTGAGGTGAAGCCAATGATGGTAATGTTAGCAAGGACTCTACACATGGATATACAGAGTTCCCTTTACATTGGTAAACTAATACATTTCTTTATTCCTTCATGGATACTAACTACTCCTTTTGCTTATTTAGTGCCCTCTAAGGGGTGTGATGTTCCCTTGTGGCAGACGATAATTACAAAATCCTATCACTGGATTAAAAGAAATACAAATATTGACACTTTTATAGATTTTTAATTGATAATGGAATAAACCGAATAATAATAATAAAAAGAAAGGAATTCAGAAATATAAAAATAAATGGTAGCGTACTCTTCAGTTACATAATTCAGAAATACAAAATAAATGGTAGCTTACTCTTCAGTTACATAATTCTGAAATACAAAATAAATGGTAGCGTATTCTTCACAATTACATAAAAACTACGATGGAGATATTTTCGCGACTACTGAGTTGTAGGGGAGACCAGAGAATAAATAAATAAATAACAAATATATACCCAAAAAGTATGTATAGACCTGAGGACAGTCTCACACGGTGATCTCGAACCAGGTGGTTTCACTAGTCCCGTGGAGAAAACCAACAAAAACAGAACGAAAAAAATGCGAATATCTATCCACTCAGAAATAGTTTATCAACAGGAATATCTGAGAGGAATCCAAGAGGGTCTGAGGAGAATCCGAGAGAGTCTAGCTTTAGTAAAATTATTGTTAAATAAACACTTACTTAATATTACAGGAATGGAGGGGGAGATTATCAGACCGCATGCTCACCTGAGGAGAATCCGAGAGAGTCTGGCTTTGCTTGTGAGGGAATCGGCGGGAAACTAAGGATAAAGGTTTCCAATGGGGAAATTTATTAAGTTATAATTTTGTTTTTAGTAGGGGGGGAGCGACTAGGTTGTGAGTTCAGGGATGAAAAATATGAATAATTAAGTTACTGTTTACTTTATAGTTGTTACTTTAAGAAGTTTAATTCAATGGACTTTTGAAATCAATTGGGGAATTAGTCAAAGTCTGGTATCTCTTCCCGGCTTGCGTAGCAACAGGAGTGATAGGACGGCGAAGCAAAGAAGATTTATCAGATTCGTCAACCTCATTGGCGCGGCGTAATTATCTGGGATTTGTTTGAGCTGGTTTAAGACCTTACCATTATAGAACTAATTTTATCGTATTAAGGGCTCCCCATTCTCTGGGATTAGGTGAAAAATTCGCCTCTATAACCTGGCCAAGCAGGAGAAATTACGTTTATTCACGGGGTAAATTTGTTATAGAAGTGGTCAACACAGTGACGCTGAGAGGGGGGGGGGGAAAGCAAGGACAAAAGGACACTGAGGAGAGGAGGGGAAGGGGAGGGGTTAGTCACATGGTACTGAGATTCTGGTCACCCTCGCACATTACATGGGCCTTAGCCTAGGAAAAAAAAGTAGAAATATACATAATTAATTTCCCAGCACTACACGAGCCTTTCATCCGTTCTAGAATTTTTCACCTCTCTCTTTTCTCCTTACCAAAAAAAATAAAATAACACCTTCACATCCGAGTAATTAGAACCTCCCCTCACCACCGCACAACCAAGCCAGGCTGACGAACTGCACGTGATCTCTGTCGGGAAATAACTCTGACATTCTCTCCCATACAATGGCTTGTGGGCCATATCACCACAATGTCCCTTGGAGACATAACTCGGCTCTTTCTCTCATCTCAAGGAAAAAGAAAAGAAATTCCACCCCAACCAGCCTCTTGACCTCCTGTGGTGTGAGGACTTAACCTTAAGTCACTCCGTCACTCTCTGAAACGAGATTCGGCCACCCCAGTACTCGGTTCCTTCCACTCGGACAGTCATTTACTCATCCACACATTCACTCATACCACGAGATACTATAGATGATTACGCGAAGCGCTCGCCACGTCCTGAAGTAATCCACCACAGAATGGCCCGAACGGGTTGTCGAGTGCAGTAGTAGTCTGCGAATTAAAGTGGTTCCTTATTCCTTCTCAAATTCTTACATCACCTCTCACATAGTACCCATACCCGTCATACCTCGATTCATTACAACCAGTCCAGCCAGACCATGCAAAAGTAAGGGGGGAGACTCTATTTACCCCAAGCACTCTGCTCTTTTCTATACCGTTTTTCCAGCAACATTAACATTCCTCAATATAGCGTCTGGGACGGTTATGCACTCTAGGCGGTAACACTTCAGTTTCTATATCAGGTTGGAACACTGTGTCTTGAGCCGCAACTACGTACTCTTCCTCACTGTGAAACTGTTTGATCTTTTCTGCCGCTCTTTGCACCATCTTTCCCGAGAAAGGGTCTTTCACCACATAACCACCGCCTCCTCTTAAAACTTCCACCACCTTATATGGGCCGTCCCAACGAACACACAGTTTCTTACACACTCCTGACTCTGTAGTTTCTCGCTTCACCCACACCAACGCCCCAATGTCTACCTTCTGCTCCTTGCGTTTCCTGTTGGCCGCATTACGGTATTTCCGAGTCATTTTCTCGTGTGTTTCCCGGATCAGCCGGCGGACCACATCCACGTCTTGCTCGTCACCATCAACTGCGGGTAGCCTGGCACCCACCACTCGGGGCGCATGCCGGGAGAAAAACGCGAAGAAAGGTTGTTGGGCGATACTGGTATGGACGGCGGCATTCATAGTGGCCTGACACACAGGGAGTAGGCGAGGCCACCGTAGCGGGTAACCTCGGCACATGGAAGCCAAGATGGATTTGAGCGTGCGATGGAGTCGTTCGGTGATGGCGTTCCCTTGCGGGTGGTAGGGAGTGGTGTAACAGAGGGTGATGAGGTGTTGCTGGCAGAATTGTTGGAAGATCTGGGAGGTGAACTCGCCCCCGTTGTCCAGGACGATGGAGTGAGGAGTCCCGAAGTCGGTAATGTACTGCTGCAGCGCCTCTACAATTCCCTCTGATAGTTTGTTTTTGAGTGGATAGAACTTCACAAATCGGCTAAAGTGATCTACGATAGTCAACACATATCGGTAGCCACCACTGCCTGCAATCATATCCGTCAGGTCTATACCTATCCTATCTAAGGGCTTCTCTACTGAAGGTAATTCCTGATAAGGCTGCTGTAACCCTGGAGAGGTTTTAAATCTTTGACAGGTAAGGCAATTCTTTACGTACTGGGTTACGTCAAACTTGAGATTACACCAGTAAAACAATTCTTCGGCCTTTTTAATTGTCTTTTTCTGACCCAGGTGGCCAGAAAGCTCATGTGCATGTTCTAAAGCTTTAGGAATCAGAACCTGAGGAATTACCAATGAATAATGAATGCTGCCATCAATGTTTTCCTTAGCGTAGTACAGCAACTCATCAATTATAGTGAACTGGTGCAATATACTCTTATGATACTTTTTGGTAGGTATAGACCCTCCTTCCAGATACTCTATCATGTCTCTCCACTTAATTTCTTCCCTTTGTTGAATCTTGATTTGTTCTAAAGTCAGGCCTAAATAGTTTGGAGTAGGACATCGCTGGATGATCCTCACTGGGCGAGAGAGCTGATCGGCCACGTAGTTATACTTTCCCTTCACATATTGGATGTTGTATTGGTATTCTCTCATCTCTAGTATTCAGCGGTTCATCCTGGCAGATTTGGTCTTTCTTTTGAATATACTAGTAAGGGGCTGATGATCTGTGAATATAGTGAAGCTAGTTCCCCACAAATAATGATGGAAGTGTCTACAAGAGAGAAGTACTGCCAAGGCTTCTTTATCTGTAGCTGAGTACCTATTCTCAGTGGAGTTTAATTTTTTTGAAAAATAGCCCAAAGGTCTGACGGACCCATCCTCCTGAGTTTGACTTAAGACGCCTCCTATGTGGGTATTACTGGCATCAGTTGTTAACATGAACGGCTGGTTACTTTGCGCTCTCGCTAGTATAGGGGCCTGGGCAAGAGATCTTTTTAAGGTATCGAATGCCTCCTGACACTTGTCTGTCCAAAGGAAAGGTTGATCTTTTTTCGTTAGGTTGGTAAGTGGAGTGGCTATTTGAGCGAAATTACTAATGTGTTTCCTATAAAATCCTGCCATACCTAAAAATCGTCTCACTTCCTTGACCTTAGTGGGCGGTTTCATTTCCAATACTGCCTCTACATTCTTTGGGTCGGGTTGACTACCTTCTTGTGAAATTTTATGACCAAGAAACGTAACTTCAGTCTTTGCCATTTCGCATTTAGATAAGTTAAGCTTGACTCCGTTTTCTTTAAGTAAAGCGAAAGTTTCACTGAGTCTTTCGCTGAGTGTGGTGAAGTCTGAAGCCCAAATGATTAGGTCGTCTAAGTAATTTTTCATCCAACCCTTCTTCACGAGAGGAGCTAACAATGAGGCCATATGTCTAGTAAAGATAGCTGGAGAACAGCTTAATCCAAAAGGTAGCCTTTTAAACCTATAGAGAGTCACCCCATCACTGAAGGCTGTGAGGTCTCTACTACCTTCCTCCAATAGAATTTGAAAATAAGCCTCCCTCATATCTAGCGTGGCATAGAACTGATGGCCAGCTGCTTGTTCAACTAATTCTTCTAGGCGGGGAAGCGGGTAAATATCAGTAGTTAGGTGCTTGTTGACATGTCGGTAGTCAAGGCACATTCTTTTACTTCCATCCGGTTTATTGACTAATACTATAGGAGAGAGCCATGCAGATGTAGATTTTTCAATGATATCTCTATTCTCCATATCTGTTAACATGTTTGATATCAGGGTTTTTGCTTCCTCGGGGTATCGGTACCTAGGACCACGACTAGGCTCTGGATTAGAGATATTAATTTTAGCAGGAGGCCCTTTCATTAATCCAAGTTCGTTTTTGTCTACTATGAATAAATCATGGTGATTGAGAATGATATTTTTTAAGATTGTTTTCTGCTCTCTAGTAAGGTTACTCCATTTCTGTTGTCTTATCAATTCCTCGAGTCTTTGTGGCCTACTCTTTGATTCCTGACACCTTGTTTGGTCGTTGTGTGGCAACAGATCATTGTGGATTTCTAGGGAAGGAGTGGCTTGCTTTTGGTGGATGACTTTGATCGTCGGGGAGGAGATGTTTTCAAAAGTGCCTAATAGGGTTCCTGGTTTGATTGTTTTCCGGCCCTTAGTATCATTAATAAATGGGAGGGGGACCTTTTTATTCTCATCTACTGTCACAATCAAGGGGTGATGATTAGGCGTTAAACATGGCTGAGGCTGGACTAACAAAGTTTCTCCTGGGTTTTCTTTCACCGAGATAGGAAGAAACTGAGCTCGGTAGGGATCAAGTTTGATGGTATGAGTTAGACGGATGTGTTCTGTTTGACTGGGAGTGGTAGGAAGAATAGGTACCTCGTGAACTCGTTCCACCTTGCCTTTCTGCCTTTTGATATGATTAACAAGGTATGTGGTTTTACCCCACTTTACTGTATTTGTCTTACCATTCCATTGAAAAGGAGCTTGTGAAAGTATGTCTGTCCCGAGTAAGACGTCAGCGTCAAGGTAGCTATTCGGGACTACAGGGCACCATTGTTTGTGTATAGTCTCTTCACCTACTCCTATCTCTAGTAAGGTCATCCCCAAGATTCGTAAGGGTGAACCAGTTACCCCTTGTAGTATAGGTACTGCTCGCCTTTGTGATATAGCTCCTTCTAATTTCTTTACCGCAGCCTCTGTGATTAAAGTATAGCCGCTACCAGTGTCAATGACAGCTTTAAGAATTTTCTTGTTAACTATGAGATTGATAGCGGGGGATGTGAATCCCTGGTGAGTCATATATTCTGATTTGGTTTTCCGGGGCAGTTTTTATTTCCTCTCCAGCACCCATGCTGTCTACAGTCAAAGCATGATCCACGGGCAGGTTTTCTCCAGCACTCTCTCAGCGTGTGACTATGGGTTCGACAGTGTGAGCAATATTTAGCGGGTTGTGTTGGAGAGGGGGAGGTTCTCAACCTTCCTACTTGATCAGTGAGACTTTTAATCTGCTGCTTAAGTTCCCAAATTTCCTTTGATTCCTTGGATGTTGCATTTGTTAGGTCTGGGGGATTTTGAGTTATTGGGTCAGGGCTACCAATGAGTTTTGAATTAGATTTTTCCAGTTCAGGTTTAATTCTAGCAATGGGGGAAGTATGGGCAGCCTCGAGCAGTTGGCGCTCATGTTCTACCCTGTCAATAAATTTATCAAGAGGATAATCCTCATCCAGGAAACCTTCTAGTCTAGCCTTTGCTTCTTGGGTTAAGCCCTGCCACAACTTTCTTTTGATAATTTTCTTACATTTAGGGAGTTTCTCTCCTGGAAAGCTCGTCTCTAGAGTGGCATATTTGCAAGTGAATTTGTTGGCAAATGCTTGGGGAGATTCTACCCAATCATATGTCTGTGCGTCTATGTCTCTCCACGCCCTGTCAAAGTTAACCTCGTGGGAGAATTGTGATAGAAGCAATTGTTTAATACTATTCCAGGTGTGACAATGATGTAAGGTTTGATGGTTATGTATGAGAGCTGCGAGCTCGCTGCTGACCCTACTCTTTGCAATTTGCACTTTGCGGGTGTCCTCATTGCTACTTTGCTCCACCAGTTCAATGAAAATTTGCAATTGGGTAGTTGAGTCAAGACCTTGTAGGTGGTGGAGTTCAAGAATTGGGATATCTCGGGGTTTGGTGGGAGTGCTAGGTGCTCTGTGTAAATTAGGGATGTTAGCCAAGCGCCCAATTACCTGATTTTGTTGATTTAAGATTTGCTTTAGTTCCTCTACTTCCTGTTCTAAAGTGTTCAAGTCTTTCCCTTTACTTTCATGTTTAACTGCTCCCAGGCTCTCTCTGGTGTTATGATCCATTAAGTCCTGCCACGGGTCTAATCCACGCCTTGGGAGGCGAACATTATCAGTCATCTTTGCTCACATGGAAGTTTAATGTACTGGGTGTAGAACACAACCTCTCAGGGTGATTGTTAGGTGACCTGCGATACACAGTATGCGCTCAGGTTTTCTTCTTCCAGGACAATGTGTTCTACTCCACTGCCTCTCTATCGCTACTGTGACCTTCAATAACTCTTTTGATCTTACTGATTACTTGAGCTTGGCCTCTCTCGTCCCAGTGAACACCATCCTCGCTCAGTTCTTGTACAAATTGAATATTATTAAAATGAATGTTTGGGGTCTTCAGGGCTCTCTTTACTCTATTATTGATTCCTACTTGGAATTTCTTATATTTCTCCACTGATATTCCCCTAGGGTTGGTCCTGGGTTCAATTTGGCAGACATGCACTAGTGATTGGCATTTGGCAGTGATTTCTTTGATGATGTTCTTAACATCGGAGAAAATCCTAGCGGGATTGGTAGATGTTTCTATGTCGTTGCTGCCTATCCACAAGATGGTCAAGTCATGTTGCCACTCGAGTACTCGATTTAACCGATCATCCTCAAAGAAAGTCCTAGCCTTTGCTCCAGGGGCTCTGAATATCCTAATTTGCACATTTGTTACCTCTAGATGCCGGGGAATCTGGCTATGCCCTACAAGTGCCACCTTCAACATTTACACTTATTTCCAGTCTCCACCTCTTTCGGTTAATCGCGAAATAAATCCCACCGCTGCTCACCAGTTTTGTGCCCTCTAAGGGGTGTGATGTTCCCTTGTGGCAGACGATAATTACAAAATCCTATCACTGGATTAAAAGAAATACAAATATTGACACTTTTATAGATTTTTAATTGATAATGGAATAAACCGAATAATAATAATAAAAAGAAAGGAATTCAGAAATATAAAAATAAATGGTAGCGTACTCTTCAGTTACATAATTCAGAAATACAAAATAAATGGTAGCTTACTCTTCAGTTACATAATTCAGAAATACAAAATAAATGGTAGCGTATTCTTCACAATTACATAAAAACTACGATGGAGATATTTTCGCGACTACTGAGTTGTGGGGGAGACCAGAGAATAAATAAATAAATAACAAATATATACCCAAAAAGTATGTATAGACCTGAGGACAGTCTCACACGGTGATCTCGAACCAGGTGGTTTCACTAGTCCCGTGGAGAAAACCAACAAAAACAGAACGAAAAAAATGCGAATATCTATCCACTCAGAAATAGTTTATCAACAGGAATATCTGAGAGGAATCCAAGAGGGTCTGAGGAGAATCCGAGAGAGTCTAGCTTTAGTAAAATTATTGTTAAATAAACACTTACTTAATATTACAGGAATGGAGGGGGAGATTATCAGACCGCATGCTCACCTGAGGAGAATCCGAGAGAGTCTGGCTTTGCTTGTGAGGGAATCGGCGGGAAACTAAGGATAAAGGTTTCCAATGGGGAAATTTATTAAGTTATAATTTTGTTTTTAGTAGGGGGGGAGCGACTAGGTTGTGAGTTCAGGGATGAAAAATATGAATAATTAAGTTACTGTTTACTTTATAGTTGTTACTTTAAGAAGTTTAATTCAATGGACTTTTGAAATCAATTGGGGAATTAGTCAAAGTCTGGTATCTCTTCCCGGCTTGCGTAGCAACAGAAGTGATAGGACGGCGAAGCAAAGAAGATTTATCAGATTCGTCAACCTCATTGGCGCGGCGTAATTATCTGGGATTTGTTTGAGCTGGTTTAAGACCTTACCATTATAGAACTAATTTTATCGTATTAAGGGCTCCCCATTCTCTGGGATTAGGTGAAAAATTCGCCTCTATAACCTGGCCAAGCAGGAGAAATTACGTTTATTCACGGGGTAAATTTGTTATAGAAGTGGTCAACACAGTGACGCTGAGAGGGGGGGGGGGAAAGCAAGGACAAAAGGACACTGAGGAGAGGAGGGGAAGGGGAGGGGTTAGTCACATGGTACTGAGATTCTGGTCACCCTCGCACATTACATGGGCCTTAGCCTAGGAAAAAAAAGTAGAAATATACATAATTAATTTCCCAGTACTACACTTACCCATGTAAGTAATTTTCAAGACGCTTACCTCACATCTGATTTCTTTTTAAGGCATACCATAGTTTCATAACTGTTTAACAAGTAATTTATTTTTTATAGAGTAGTAAGCTTTACCAAGGCTTCATGCTCTCCGAGCCGTATGTTAGGGCTGGTAAAATACATTGATTATCTGTATCTTTTTATTGAGAGTGGGAGATTACTCTTCATTATATTGATTGTTTTCTCAAATGCACTCCATCCTATTCTTATCCTTCTATCGATTTATTTTTCATGTTCTGGGTTCAAACTATTTTTCTTCCTACATAAATACTGTATATTCCTAACACATGCTATGGCCTCATTCTCAATTTTAATTTATTTGTCTGGTACAAAGCTATTGTACACATGTTGTCTTCATATTCATCTTCAACCTAATTGCATTTCTGTCTAACTATGAAATAATCTCCTCAAGCTCATCTATGGATATCCTTAACAACACAAGTGATGATATCATCCCTAAACTGAAGGCAGCGCTGTAAATATTGTATTTGCCTCGTGTAATCAAATTAATTCTTGACACAGTACTCAATGTTATATAAATCACAGAGAAAACCCAATCATTGCTTGCTTGCTTAATCATTACCATGCAGGCTTAATCACAAGGTTGGGTCATATGTCATAAGTAATGGTATTGGGGCTTTGAACATAAGGCATAAGGGAGTCAAGTGACTCAGTTAATATCACAAGCTCACCTGATTGACTACCACAAGCGATTTGGATGTTCATGTCTGGAAATCGTATCTTGGCCTAAATCTCCTACCTATACTGAAACATACTACTAAGATATCGTTAGTACAGAGTGGACTTGAATGTTGGCATGATAGGCAAGCTAACAGATTGTGGCAGGTAATTCCACATTGTAGCCAGCTTCACATCACACTTCAGTACATGAAAACCTATGAGCTGAATTCAAGGAATGGCCATGAGTAGCTCGGTCACAATGCCGTGTAACCATTAAGCTGATACATAACCTATCTATCACCTGGAAAGCCCAGTACAATAACAATAACACAGGTGTCACGTACATTGTGAGTTCATCATACAAAAACAAGTAGGAACTTCCGAATAAAAAAAATAAATTAAAGCTTCAGTTCCTCTCAGGTTCTTGAGGAAAACCGAAAGTGGACAAATTTTTCTTCCACTTGTAATTATTTGAACAACTTGTAATTATTTGAACAGAACATTGTTGAGCACGATCAATTACCCATCTTGGCAACATATATGCGAAAAAAAATCTGCGTTAGTCCACAAATCGCTTCTCTCCTTTCAGTGTAGCGACTGTTTTAACCTGCTGGCCGTTTGACTGCGCTGCGTTCGCGCAGTGACGAGCTCTCCCATTGGAATGGATCGTCATCCTAATATACTAATATACAAAGTCTTTATCCAAGCGTTTGGTTCTGTACATCACCATTTGTCGATCTGTAACGTGTATCGTTGTCAGCTTGTATCTCTCTCTCTCTCTCTCTCTCTCTGAATGTGTGCATGTGTGTGTGTGAATTTAGAGTGGATATACGTTGTTATTGTTGTTTTTATTATTATTATTATTATCATTATTATTATTATTATTATTATTGTTAAGCACCAAACACTCACACACATGCACCAACACCCAAGCACTCACTCACATACCTACATGCACCCACACACAAGTACCCACGCGCCTGTGGGCGCGCACTTAAGCTGTGAGAGGGTAGTAGATGCAGGCGAGAGGCCTGTGTTTACATGAAAAACTACTGCTGACCCAGCACAGTGGGCCTGGCGCTGGGAATAACAACAACAAGCCTCGTGGGAAGCGAGGACAGACAAGGACAGAAACAAGGTATCTCTGGTGAGCGGAGGCCGTGTGCTCAGCAAGCTCCGCCTTCAGGAAGCCTCCCGTCAGCGTCTCGCTGAGGATCGACCCCGCGCCTCGAGACTGACTAAGACTAACGTGTAGTGTTCCGTCTTCAGACTCAGGGAGTACGAACGCTTATGCTCTCGATGCGTCGGGGGACGTTCCCCGTCGGCGCCTCCGTCACCGAACCCTCCGGCGTCCCAGGGGGTGGGTGGAGTGTGTTACAGAACTAAATATTGTACTACGAACTAGTTTGACATCTGCAAGTGGATGTATCCCGAGTGCCACACCATTGGGCAGTGCGCACAGCCGCGCACTGGTCTGAGGGGCGCTGGGGCACCGGAAAACTCTACGGACCTGAGTGTCATCCTTCACCAACGAACCTCGACAGAGACCAGCGCTGATCACTCCGACCAGTCTAGCCGGTGAAGCAGAGCCACATCGCCTTTCCTGCACGCCCCTGCCGGCGCCTCTGCTCAGAGAAGGCTGTGCAGCTGACGGTGGCGGACGGCTCGCTCACGTCCCGGCCACAGTGGGAGCAACATCATCGAGGGAGAAGTACCCCAGCCTAGCCGGTGATTCAGAGCCACAACACCCCTCCTGCACGCCCCTGCCGGCACCTCTGCCCAGGAAAGGCAGTGTAGTTGAAGGTGGTGGACGGTTCGTTCACGTCCCGGCCACATCGCCGAGCAACATCGTCGAGGAACAACATCGTCGAGGGTGATGTAATCCAGCATGATTGGGCATGATTGGGCGGGCCGACAGGAGAGCCTGGGGCCCGTGCTGCGGGGGCCCCCCGGAGGGACAGGGAGGGTGCCCCCCCAGCATAGCCGGGGGATCGGCCTAGAAGTGTAGAGTGTACATGTGCCCAACCCAACACCTGGAGGTAGAGGTGTCGGGGGTAAAGACATGCCGTGCCATTGGCAGATCGGATAGAATAGAAACGGCAACCCCTAAGGAATCGCCGGTCGCCCGTTACCCCCCGGTGGAGCGTAACAATTATTATTATCACTGTTATTTTTATCATTATCAACATATTTGATAGTTGAGATAATTTTTTTGTGGTATTGTGCTATTTGTAAAAACATTTTTGCTACCATCATCACCATCGCCATGGACATGGTTTATCACCAAAATCATCGTTTTCATTATCATCACCATTGTCATCATTACTCGTTCATCAGGCACGGAATGAGCCCGTTGTCGTGTTCCTAGCTGTCCCCTTGTACGTAGCTGCCCACTCTTTGTTAAAAAAAAAATAATAAAATAAATAAATAAATAAATAAATAAATAAAAATTAATACTTTATAGGGTATATTTCATCCATATGTTTGGCTAATCTTATAACAAATTCTTCAGCCATGTTGGTGACGGTATGTTGTGTCCCTAGTTGTCTTCTTGTACGCGGCCTTAACCCCAGAAAATTTGCATACTCAGAGCCCACTGCTTACATAAAGGTGTGTTGAAAGACATTTATGTACGCTGCTGTTTACAACAACATGGCTGAAGACTTGGTTAAAAAATTAGCCAAGTATAGAGATGAAATAAACCCTGGAAAGTATTCACAGCAGTCAGAGTTTTGTTTGTAAATAAAAAGCAGACAGCTACGAAGAGGGAGACAGTTACAAACGCGACACCATAACGCGCACTCTCCAGCGGTGCGGTATCTACAAATAGCCCATCCACGAGGTGTCCCGAAACGTATCAAGCGATTGGAATGGAATTTTGGGAATGATTTTGTGGGCCTAGGAGCAATTTGATTTTAAGTCAAATCCAAATATTTATGTGGATCAACTTATTAATGTGTGCTTTAACTAGAGTTTTTCTTACGTTGTTATGTTCTTAAGCCACGTCGACACCAGGAAACATTGTATAGAAATAATGTTAGCAAATATTTGAGAAAACTTTGGAAACACTCACTCATCCATCCATCCACTCTTACATTTATCCATCCATCCACTCACCTATCCTTCTATCCATCTATCTATCCATTCATCCGTGCATATATCTATCCACTCATCCATCCATTCACCCATCTAACCATCTATCCACTTATCCATTTATCCATACATCCACTCATTTATCCAATCATCCATACACCCATCTATTCACTCATTCATCTACATATCCACACATCCATTCATCTATCAATTCATCCATCTATTCATCCATCTATTCACTCATCCATCCATCCGCTCATCCATCCATCCATCCATCTATACATTCATCCATCTATCTATCCACTCATCCACCTATCTTTCCATCTATATGCATATCCATCCATTTACTCATCAATTCAGCCATCCATCCATCCATCAATCAATTCATCTGTCCTTCCATATGTTCACTCCATCCATCTATTTCGCAAATGCTTTTCATATGTCAGATTTTCTCTCTCTCTCTCTCTCTCTCTCTCTCTCTCTCTCTCTCTCTCTCTCTCTCTCTCTCTCTCTCTCTCTCTCTCTCTCTCTCTCTCTCTCTCTCTCTCTCTCTCCTAATAATGTCCTCTTTTTTTTATACTAAGATCTGGAAATAACGACGAAGCTGCGACGTGAAAGGAAAGATCAGAGCTTCATGTATTTCCTGCACGTGACGCATAACCATTCAGTAAGGAAAGTTATTAGTAAGATATCTTCTTTACTTTAAGTACTTAATTAGTATTAGTAAAATATCTTCTGTACTTTTACAAAGATACATTTGTGCAGGCAATCGCCATGGGCTTGCCGTCGATATCAAATTGTATATCTCGTCAGCGGCAGCAGGTTAAAGGGAGATTGTACGATCCAGAACTGAAAATTTTTATTTTTATTTTTCTTTATAAATTTTTATAATGTTCTTCATTTTGTTTTCGCTTCTTTTGATATATGTAACGTTTTGATAAAAAAAATAATTCTCCTTATGTAATGAGGTCTTCCGTCAAGAAATTTCATGGTTTTGCCCGCCGCGAGATATGTAAGATAAGTTTTTTTTTTCGTTTTTTTCCCATATATATTTTTTTTCTCTGACATATCCGTTTTTCTTTAGTCTCTACGGCTCTCACTGCGTACAACATTAGACGGCATGAAATTTAAGGTCTAATTATTTCTTTCTGAATTATATACGAAAATAAAATTATATAAATATTTTTTTCATAAATCCAGCAAATGATCAATGTACCTGCATCAGATATCCTGAGCATTAATATTTTATTTATCTTAAACAGTTAAACAGTGGTTTTTACTTAGAAATATGGAGAAATATATAAAAAAATGTTTTCCACCCCTCTTTTAAGCGTGAAATCATGAATCGCTCTCGGCTTGTGTACAAAACCAATCGGAGTAACTAAATGAAACCATGTCTGCTTTTCCAACATATTCTGATCTATATATCATGTGAATTTCAAGTCCCTAGCTGCAACAGGTGAATTATAGTCACCCATTAAACTTTATGACGCTATATCTCAAAATGGCGGATTTTGTCATATAAATATTATCTCCTCCGTTGTTACCTCTGTTACACATATATGGGCTATTGCAGCTTATGAAGCTATCAGTGGCGAATAAAGTCTGGTATCGAAATTTTTGTTTGGAGTTGATTTTGATTTTTGACAATTATTTGTCCTTTTTTTTTTACCTTTCATAAAAAAAAAAATATATATATATATATATATATATATATATATATATATATATATATATATATATATATATATATATATATATATATATATATATATATATATTATCGTACAAGAAAAAACGATAGCAGACACTGTTCTATCCTTCCTCATTAAAATGATTTTTAAATGAAAGAAATTGGTCAATAAATAAAGGAGGAGATACGAGTTGAACATAGACGATTTAACATAGGATTAGGGATTTAACAACCCCCCCTTTAGATTGTTTATATCACTATGCATACGAGGGTTGCCTTCCTTTTCTATTAAAGAATTAATGTAATTTTCAGAAAGACTCAGACTACGAAGTGTTAAGCAGTTTATTAGATTTTGGATCAGTTAGGTTGTACATTTCATTGTTTTAAACTTGTGTTCCTCTTTTATTTATTTTGTCTTAGCTGGTGTAATAAACTACCATCCTGAATTGCCAGAGCTTCTTTCCTCTCACTTACAAAGGGACCATCTGTTAAGCCTTATAACTTTAGCTGCCCATAATCTAAGAAAACGGTCACGATCCCGTGCAAAGATTGTATTATTCGTATATATATATATATATATATATATATATATATATATATATATATATATATATATATATATATATATATATATATATATATATATATATATATATATATATATATATATATATATATATATATAGTTGACATAAAAAATAGAGATAGCGATGAGAAGAAAGGAGAGAGCGAAAAGAGATGCTCCAGTGACGGGTAACGGAACGCGCCCCTGATACTCGTATTACTGAAAAATTTACAGTAATAAGAAGTTGATATTCTCCACCCGATTTCCCCCATATCCCTTTGCTTCTTAAACGTTTAACTTAGTAGATTATGCAGCAGAGAGATTACTCTTAACAGTAGTGTAGTTTCTTTCCACCCAACCACCCTAGAATTTTTGAAACCGAAGTGAAGAGAGAGCGAAGAGTGATGAGCATCCCTCGGGCGAGAGGCCGGCCCCTCCTCCCTCATCTCATGTTCGTGCTTGCACGTTTCCTTGTGGTGTTGGTCCCTCCTTACCTTTGTCAAAGCCGGTGAGATTCGATAAAGCGTGTGCTATTCAGTCCAAGCGAAGGCGTACTTAGTGAGGGTTATCCCTGTTAAATTAAGGGTGGGTTTGCTGTATAACGCCTATTATTATTATTATTATTATTATTATTATTATTATTATTATTATTATTATTATTATTATTATTATATTGTTGTTGTTGTTGTTGTATACCATATAACACCCTACGGAGGCCAGAATCTGAAGGTAGTCTGAAATTTGACAAGTATTTGTGACTGAAATTCCGGCTGCTCTGGCGGAAGGTGACTCCGTGCACAATATTATGTATTTGTGTCGTTGTATCTAGTATTTTGACGGAAGCAGGCTCCGTCCTCTCTCCCCATTTTCTTCCTAATTGTAGTGTCTGGTCGTGATTTTATTGTGTATGCCTGTGTCGCGTGTTTGTCAAATGCTACTAATGTCCGAGCTCGCGGTTGTGTTTGCTCAGAATTAGAGAATTATATCATAATATAATTTGCGCTAGGCTACAGTTGTCTACGTTCTTCCAGGATCTCCATCAGTTTTACAGGAGATTGGAGTTTCTTTTGGAAGATGGTAGATATACTGTTGCCTTGCCAGAGCTTGTAATACTTTGTTGGACGTGGGCGGTTGTCTAATTAGGTATTATACTTCAATCTGTGTGCGTACATCGTCTGTACTGTCTACCCGCTAGAATGTGGATTATTGCTTCTTTCTGGCTTGGCACATTAAGTTAGCGTTTGTTATACTTCCTTCTAGGTCGGTGGCGGCCTCTGAGATTTTATTGTTGTAGACGACCAACAGATTGGTCGTAACACACACACACACACACACACACATATATATATATATATATATATATATATATATATATATATATATATATATATATATATATATATATATATATATATATATATATATATATATATATATATATATATATATATATACACGCCGTTTTCATTAGAAACAAGATTGTCTGGCTCACTGCATGACATCACTGTCCAGGGGTGAAGGTTGACACTCTCACTATCTAGGGATGAGGGTTGTCACACTCACTGTCTAGGGATGAGGGTTTTTGCACATTGTCCAGGGATGAGGGTTGTCACACACACTCCATTGGTGAGGGTTTCTCTCTCTCTCTCTCTCTCTCTCTCTCTCTCTCTCTCTCTCTCTCTCTCTCTCTCTCTCTCTCTCTCTCTCTCTCTCTCTCTCCAGCTCGTTTGTAGATTAGCTTTTTTATAGTTTCAGTTTTTCCCCTTTTTCTTCATTTCCATCAAGGAACTCAAAGGGGATATATGGATTAAAAAAAAAATGCTCACTCAGCCTATCTTCCTTCATTTTTCATTTACAATTTTAGTTTTTTTACGTTATTTTCTGTTTCCTTTCCTTTTTATCAGGGAGGTTAGGAAAAGAAAAATGGATCATTTGCAACTTTAAACTTTTTTTGCTTATTTATCTGTTTTTATTTACAGTTTTATTTCTATATTCTTTAAGAGAGAATGGTCACAAAAAGGGATAAGTGAAAAAAGACAGATTAAATGAGGAAAACAGGAATATTCTATGGACATTGAATGTGGCCACAGTTGCACAAGCCAGTGGGAGGGGGGTGACGGCAGCTCCTTCATACTAGGGCTCAAGCATTCAGGTGTGAGCCAAATCCGACATTGTATTGAGTTTTCTTATATATTTTACTTTTACACACTCCTTAGAAACTGTCCTTTATCTAATTTAATTTTATTTATTTATTCATTTATTTTATTTATTTATTTTTTTTTTTCTTCTTCATATTTCTTGATTCTTACTGAACTGTCATTTCTTGGGAGACTAAGCTGGGTGTTCCTGTCCCGTTCATAATAGTGGACAAGTTCACAAACCATGTGTGCACATATTACATAATTATGGTGAACCCGGAATCCGAACGCCCCATTGTTCGAACAATTAGGAATCCAGATTTTTTTTTCTTTTGAGAGAGAGAGAGAGAGAGAGAGAGAGAGAGAGAGAGAGAGAGAGAGAGAGAGAGAGAGAGAGAGAGAGAGAGAATTTTTCTAAAAAATTCGAGCGTATTTTCAGACACCGAGCACCAACGAGGCGTATTTTCCGGCGTCGAAGACGCTTCGCTTACCTCAATTTTGACACCAAAACAATAGATAAAATAGATAAAAAAAAAATAATGCAGGAATAATGAACATAAAAACCAACAGTCCTAAAACATAGGTAAATAACAACACACAATATTAACAGGACAACAGCAGTGCAACAAAAACCTGACCATGTCCTTTGTATTTTTGAAACTGTTGTACACACCTACACGCATAAATACGCGTTTTCTCTCACATTCCATTTTCCCTCATCTCTCACATTCCATTTTCTCTCACACCATATCAAGTGTGCTTCTAAACACAAACTTTTATATATATATTTTTTTTCTTTCTTCCTTATATATCCATGAATTCTTCACCACACACATGCATGATAAGCATTAACATTTTATTACAACTGATATTTACTTTTATATGTGTGTTGTTTGCCTCAATGATTGTTCCTAATTTCATTCTTGTGTATAAGTTTTTATAATGTTATTTTTCAAATATTTATCCTTATAATATATATATATATATATATATATATATATATATATATATATATATATATATATATATATATATATATATATATATATATATATATATATATCACATTGGGTTCATTCCTTGTTACCTTAGAGGAATCTTAACACCGCACTGATTACTAGTGTTTGGCACATGACAGGGATGGAGCTCTTTGTCTTAAGGGACTTGACACAGCGTTGAGCAACCAGCGTTTACCGAAGTGTTCAGGAGGGCCGGCACCATTAACCAGAACATGGTTAAACCATTACAGAGCAAATCAAGATGGCGGCGGGCAGTGAGTGAGTGATTACGAGTTTTATTACTAACAAGATTTACTGGTAAACCTCTC
This sequence comes from Scylla paramamosain, assembly GCF_035594125.1. Taxonomy (NCBI): domain Eukaryota; kingdom Metazoa; phylum Arthropoda; class Malacostraca; order Decapoda; family Portunidae; genus Scylla; species Scylla paramamosain. Next base: position 8,470,291 of record NC_087164.1, on the reverse strand, counting down.
AACACACCGCAATTTTTTTTTTTCTATTTTCCAACTTAATAATGTTCCCTAACGTGGGAATGTTTGAAGAGAGCGAAAATGTAGGAACATTGATACACAATACGATACCACTCGTTTGTTGCCTCGTATATCATGTTCTTCTCATACAGAAATGTATTATTGTGACTGCACACACATATATATATATATATATATATATATATATATATATATATATATATATATATATATATATATATATATATATATATATATATATATATATATATATATATATATATATATATATATATATATATATATATATATATATATATATTGATACTTTTGTTTATTTAATACTTGAATTAAGTATATTGTAATTTGCGCATCATTGAGAGACCACATACAGGAGTTCAGATTATTGTCTTGGGTAATGGTTTTCCTGGGATTCAGCAACGATTCATTCACTTTCCATAAAACAGTTTCCGAATCCGAAATTTTCGCAATCCGTACAGCCTCCTGAAACGAATTAAATTCGGATTCCGAGGCACAACTATATATATATATATATATATATATATATATATATATATATATATATATATATATATATATATATATATATATATATATATATATATATATATATATATATATATATATATATATATATATATATATATATATCTGTTTTATGTATAGCGTGACCTGTCTTCGTTTTTCCTCATGAATTCCAAAAAATTAGAACTCACCTGCTACCCATTTTCTTTTTTTTACTTTACTTGATGTTAAAAAAAAAAAAAAGCTTACTTTGATTCTGTCGCTTGCGCCACAATGTTCTTTTTCTTTTTCTCCGTTTTATGTCTGTTCTTTCTTTTCCTTGCGTGTCGTTATGGGTGTCATATATTATTCTTCCAGTGTTTCTTCAAGCCCCTCAAGTTTATGTTTACCGTAATCGGTTTCTCAAAGCTCGAAGTATCTAGTCCAACGTCCCCAAGAGGAAAAACTGTGCTGATGCATGTACACTATACTCGTAGAGGACAGCGGAGGAGTGTCTTGCTAATCAGGGAGTCCAAAAAATTCAAAGATCGTGAGATTGTGTTTCAAGTATGTAGCGATCCTTCGCTTCAATACTTTTACGCTCTTAATCAAAAATGAAAATGAAATGCTCGAGTAAAATGTCACTATTGATACCTCTATTTGTCTGTAATATACATATATATATATATATATATATATATATATATATATATATATATATATATATATATATATATATATATATATATATATATATATATATATATATATATATATATATATATATATATATATATATATATACGAGCTCGTATATATATATATATCATTAAGAGAACAGGCAAGGCATTGTAAATAGCAAAACAAATAAATGGAAAAAATTTGTGTTATGGAACTGTCAACACACGTGTGAAATTATGTATTTGCTCCATCAGCTGGAGACGGTTGATTCTGGAGAATTTTTCAAGCCCTTATCGTGTATAAGGTTCGTTGACACTCGTAAAAATTTAAGTAAAGTAAGTAGAAAAGAAAATATCTAGCAATGCTGTGCATCTTGCTGTTGATGGGTGGATGGGTGAGCGAGTGCGCGTTTATTTAAACTAACGAACTACTGCACTATATATTTATGTTTTTTTATTGTTTTATTATTTATGGAGTCGAAGTCAATGTTGAAGTTAGAAAATATTAACGTAAATGCAATGTCAAAGTTGTTTGTACATACACTTAAAGTGACATTTTTTTGTCAAGATTTCAACTCTTTATTATAATTAACATTATTATTATTATTATCGTTGTTATTGTCGTTATTATTAGTAGTAGTATTAGTAATAGTAGTTGTAGTAGTAGTAGCAGTCGTCTTAATAGTAGTAGTGTTTTTATTGCTATTATCATTATTATTTTTTATCATTATTATTATTATTATTATTATTATTATTATTATTATTATTATTATTATTATTATTATTATTATTATTATCATTATTATTATTATTATCATTATTATTATTATTATTATCACTATTATCATCATCATCTTATTATTATTATTATTATTATTATTATCATTATTATTATTACTGATTATTATTATTATTATTATTACTATCGTTATTATTATAATTCGTCTTGCTCGCATGTTAGTATGACGTGACGCTTTCAGAAAAGGTGTTCATGATTTTACTGAGGGTGTTCATGTGTTTCCTGCTTTCGTGTTACTGGTCTCTTTTTTTTTTTTTCACGCGTCCCGCTAGTTATTATTATTATTATTATTATTATTATTATTATTTTTATTTTTATTATTATTATTATTATTATTATTATTATTATTATTATTATTATTATTAATATTGTTGTTGTTGCTTTTCTTTGTTGTTTTCCTTGTTATTGTTATTATTGTTCTTGTTTTCTTGACATTACATCAACGAGTAACCATTTACATAACACTGGCAACTGGCGTTATAAATATCTTAAAAAAAAAAAAAAAACATTTTTCCTGTATTTGCATCCCATTATTTAAAAAATGGTCACAGGCGACCATTGACAAACAAGTTATATACTTTTCAGGGTCATTTCAGACAAGTAGCGTGTTGGTAAAAGACAAGTAAAAATCTTATTAAGAGACAAGCATTATCAAAGATTCACACCATAATTATCTGATTACAGTGAGAAAAAACAAATTATATAAACACTTTCATGTTGCACCAAGTCCCGTTAAGCCTCCAGTGCAGCAGCAGACGGTCACAGTGTTGCCAAAAAAACGTGGTACTCAGTGATCGTTGTGCATCATTAACAATGGAAACAACTGTGGCCTTTGTCTTACATGCATAAACATATTCAGACAAGGAATATGTATTTAAGTATGAATACGTGTACCGATATTCATAGTTGTGTATGTTTTATCATTCAACAATATTCGCATACATTTACACCTATACACTCATCCACAAGTAAGCACACACACACACACACACACACACACCTCTGGCCGAGTCTGTGTTGGCCGCCATGGCTAACTTAGGTTCGAACGCCACTAGGTGCTGGTCACATCTGGGATTTTTCTGCTGACAAGCGGGGCAGTTGCACAATCTAGTCTTACCCAGTGATCGGTAATAATGAGCTCTGAGCTCGCTCTGAGAAGGTGACGGCTAGTGGTTGCGAGTCCGTTCGTGATCCGGCCACACACACACACACACACACACACACACACACACACACACACACATTTCAATCTTCACTACCAGTTTTGGCTATCATCTTTCATATAGCAATCTAGTGAACAAGTTTTCAACTTTGCTGTTTTACATGACCTATAGCAATTAGTGCAACACCTTACCTTTTATTTTATTTATTTTTTTCTTTATATTATTATTTTTTTCCCTCAACCTCTAAACCTACGTTTTGTTGTGTGGAAACATTCTCTGCGTTGCGCTTCTCTGATGACGATCTTGATTCTAGGTATTGTTCTGTTGTTCCAGTACTGTCTCTAGACCCACCAAATCAGAGGTGCTTTTGGAGGTAAAAGTCTGCAAAGCGGGAGAATCTGGGATGGAACTCTTCTAATTTTCTGTGGAAGAACTATTGCTTTACAGATTTTCCTCTCTGTGTAAAGTTCATATCTATGACATGGAGATATATATTCCATGTACTTTCTATTTTTCCAAAGCTCGTGAATCTCACTTCAGCTCTCATGCTCTCATATATACGTACGTACTTATCCATGATGGAGAGGTGGATCACGGACGATGCATTGGTTCTTCGATCTCCTGAAAGTAAAGTCCTTTAAAAAACATTTCTGTTCAAAATCGTATTTTTTCTTCTTCTTTTTCTGTATTATGGAGATTGGTCAAGGGAAGAAAAATTATAAAATAACCGCTACAATACCATTCATTCATTCATTGATCGAAGATGTCCGGAAGTGGAAGCCTGGAAAACAAGAGGGCAAGTCAGGGAGCGGTGCAATGTCCTTGATGGCAACTGTCCTGGCTGATTAATTGTCTCTTCGTGCTGGGAGTCTCGACTAGTTTTTGCACGGTCCAGCACCGGTTTTAGCCACATTTTTTTGGACCGTCTGATGAGTATGGGTAAGCTGCATTGTTGTAGACGTTCAAGGAAAACTCATTAATTCTCTGCTTAACAGACCACGTGTTGGCCTGCTTCCGTGGACGTGTAATTCTGCTGACTTATGTGGTACATCTGGTTACTGAAAGGAGGATTTATTGTCCTTTAGAACATGGGCCTTCGCGGCTTAAAACAGCAGACTTTCCATGAATGGTCACGCAGAACCTCTCGTCTTCGTGACATACTGCACTTAGGTATTCCATTACGTTTCACTCAACAGTTATCATCACTTTTTTTTTCTTTAACTATTTGATAAAACACGTACTCTTCAAATGTTTTACTTACCATCCCTTTTAGGCTTGCTTCACATAATTTCTCTCTCTCTCTCTCTCTCTCTCTCTCTCTCTCTCTCTCTCTCTCTCTCTCTCTCTCTCTCTCTCTCTCTCTCTCTCTCTCTCTCTCTCTCTCTCTCTCTCACACACACACACACACACACACACACACACACACACACACACACACACACACACACACACACACGTCCCTGATTATCCTACATTTAAAGACCTATAACTCACAGTTACATGAAGCATCAGTAAAGATAAAAAAAAAAAAATAATAATAATAAGGTATAGATGATGTTAAAGTGAGTATACGGAATTATTTACATTTTTCCGCATCATAAGAAGCCATTATTTTTAGTTTACATTTGCTTAACTTCGTGCGAGTTTTTTTTTATTTTTCTTACATAAACAATTTACTAACATACTCGTACTCATACGCTCTTTTTTTCTCTCTTTTTAATATTCATTATATTACTATATTACTTGTTTTTTTTCAGTATTACTTGTTTTTTTCAGTATTTTTTTTATTTTTCTTCACAGGTATGTTACGAATAGATTTACACATTCTATAATTGTCTGATACGGCGCAGGGCACAATTAATTTTAGATGTTACTTTTAGCGCCTTGTTAGACGCATATCTTGATATCTCTACCCGCATACCCGTCTCACTTTCAAGTGAGCTGCTGCTTCTCCCACATCCCATAATGGCAAGGGAACTTCTGTCACAACAAAATACAACTATCGCTGCCAACACCTAATAAGTTAAGGCGTCTCCCTTTATGTAACATACATTTATATTGGTACCTCAGCGGATCTTGTGTTGCGTGGCTAACATTCTCCACTTGCATTGTGGACGGTTATTTCTCTTTTTTTTTTCATTGTTGTTCTTATTACTATTATTATTATTACTATTTCCGCCAGCATCACTACCGATTATTCTACTACCGTTGTTCTTGTTTGTTGTTTGTTGTTGTTACTGTTTTTGTTGTTGTTGTTGTTGTTGTTGTTGTTATTGATGATATTGTTACTACTACTATTACTACTACTGCTGCTGCTGCTGCTGCTGCTACTACTACTACTACTACTACTTTTTTTTTATGCAAGAGGGTTACTGACTAACGACGACATAACTATTAGGAAAAAAAAAACGCCCACTCAAGTGCCAGTTGCCAAAAGACTGCCGAATACAAAAGTCAGATGACAGAGGATAAGTGTCTTGAAACCTCCCTCTTGAAAGAGTTCAAGACATAGGAAAGAGAAAATACAAAAGTAGGTAGGGAATTCCAGAGTTTACCAAAAAAAGGAATGAATGATTGAGAATACTGGTTAACTCTTGCATCAGAGAGTGGACAGAACAGGGATGAAAGAAAGAAGAAAGTCTAGTGCAACGAGTCCCCGGGAGGAGAGGAGGCAAGAGCAGTTAGCATGTAAATAACTGCAGAAGATAGCAAGGGATGTAACACTGCTGCGATGAAAGATAGACTAGAGACAGTAAGTTAGAGGAGGAGTTAATGAGAGGAAAATCTTTTGATTTTACCTTGTCTAAAAGAGCGGTATGAGTGGAACTTTCCCCCCCCCCCGCACTCTTCTCATACATATGAAGCATACTCTATACATCTATATCTATAAAGCCCCTATACATAGTTAGCATAGTTAATAAAAAAAATAAATAAATAAAAAAATGGCAGAGACGATTCAGAACACCTAACTTCATAGAAACTGTTTTAGCTATAGAGGAGATAAGAAGTTTTGAGTTTAGATTATAAGTAAAGGACAGACCGAGGATGTTCAGTGTAGAAAATGTGAACAGTTGGGGCGTCGTTGAAGAAGAGAGGATAGAAGGTTGTGCCGAGTTGAGAAATGGAGTAACTGGGTTTTTTGAGGCATTGAACAATACCAAGTTTGTTCTGTCCCGATCAAAAATTTTAGAGAGATCAGAAGTCAGGCGTTCTTTGGCTTCCTTGTGTGAACTGTTTACATCCTGAAGGGTTAAACCAGGATGTATTCTACGAAAAGACATGAAAAAGTGCAGGGTGGTATCATCAGCGTAAAAGTGAATAGGACAAAAAGTTTGGTCTAGATCATTTATGAATAATAGAAATAGGGTTGGTGACAGAACAAAACCCTAAGGAACTCCACTTAATAGATTTAGTAGTACAGTGACTGTCTACCACAGCAGTAACAGAACGGTCAGAAAGGAAACGAGATGAAGCTATTGAGAGAAGAATAGAATCCGTAGGAGGGTAGTTTGGAAATCAAAGCTTTGTGCCAGACTCTATAACCGGCTTTTGATAAAACAACAGAAAAAGTTTTGCCAAAATTCCCTAATAGAGGATGACCAAGAGAAGCCAGATCACCAGTAGAGCGGCCTTGATGGAACTCATACTAGCGATCAGATGGAAGATTTTGAAGTGATAGATGTTTAAGAATCTTTTTGTTGAGGATAGATTCAAAAACTTTAGAGAGGCAGGAAATTAAAGTAATAGGACGGTAGTTTAAGGGATTCGAACGGGCACCTTTTTAGGAATAGGCTGAATGTAGGCAAACTTCCAGAAAGAAGGAAAGATAGATGTTGTTAGACAGAGGATATGAAAACATCACTGCAAAGGATCATAATAGGTAATATGAAATAGTTGGAGGGTGGGAGAGAGGGAGGAACAAGGCCTGAATCATAGAAAAGTACAGCGAAGAGTTCATCTTTAGAAATAGATGAGATGGCAGATGCCATAAGTTGAAATAAAGGAGAGAAAGATGGAGAAGCAAAGATATTGGAAATTTTTTTTTGGGGGGTGGGGGGGGCTAGGAGCCAGAAATCACGAAGGAAACTAGATCTCGAAAGATTTTAACTTGTTGGAGAATAGGCTTGGCATGATTCCGGGTAGAAATATAAAGTGCATGAGATTCAGGTAATGGAAATCTTAAGTAGTTTTTCTGGGCCACTTTACTATCACATATATAACACGAGAACAGGTTGCGTTAAATCAAAGTTTCGAAGATTTAGGTCGAGAGAAAGAGTGAGGAATGCCAGACACTATCATCTATGTTATGCGCTCAGCACACAGAGACGGGGCTCTGACAGGGAAGCAGTAGTCATTCCAAGGAAAATCAGAATAATATCACCTCAGGTCCCCTGAATTAGCAGAGGCAAAACACCAGAGGCACCCCTTTTTTTGGGAATCCTGAGGAGGGATTGGAGCGATAGGACAAGGTACAGATAAAAGATTGTGATCGGAGGACCTTAATGGAGAAGATGGGGTGACAGCATAAGTAGAGGGATTAGAGGTGAGGAAAAGGACAAGAATGTTGGGTGTAACTCTAAGACGGTCAGGAATACGAGTAGGGTGTTGCACCAGTTGCCTTAGGTCGTGGAGGATAACAAAGTTAAAGGTTAGTTCTCTAGGATGGTCAGTGAAGACAGAGGAAAGCCAAGGCTGGTGGTGAATATTGAAGTCTCCAAGAATGGAGATTTCCACATAAAGGAAGAAAAGATGTGCTCTACTTTGGAAGTTAAGTAGTCAAAGAATTATTTTTATAGTTAGAGAAGTTAGATGAGAGGTATACAGCACAGGTAAATTTAGTTTGAAAGTGATTCTGCAGTCGTAGCCAGATGGTGGGAAATTCGGAAGATTTAAGAGCGTGGGCATGAAAACAAGTTAAGTCATAGCGCACATAAACGCAACATCCAGCTTTGGATTCAAAATGACGATAGAGAAAGTAGGAACAGAAAAGGGGCTACCGTCAGTTGCCTCAGACACCTGTGTTTCGGTAAGAAAAAGAAGATGAGGTTTAGTAGAGGAGACTACTAAACTACTACTACTACTACTACTACTGCTGCCGCTACCTTCACCACCACTACTACTACTACTACTACCACTACTACTACTACTTATTATCACTACCACCACTACCACTCCCACCACCACTACTACACTACTACTACTACTACTACTACTACTACTACAACTGCTACTGCTGCTACTACTACTACTACTACTACTACTACTACTACTACTACTACTACTACTGCTACTACTACTGCTGCTGCTGCTGCTGCTGCTGCTGCTGCTACTGCTACTGCTACTACTGCTGCTACTACTACTACTACTACTACTACTAATAATAATAATAATAATAATAACAATAATAATATTATTATCATTATTATTATTATTATTATTATTATTATTATTATTATTATTATTATTATCATTATTTTGTAATGATAATAATAATAATAATAATAATAATAATAATAATAATAATAATATCAACATCATTCGTACGTAAGCTGCAAAGTTTACCTGTTCAGATCACCTTGCCAACAGGGAGCACAGCCCAACATTGCACTAAAAGCCAACACGCCCACACGTCTGTATTTTCGTATACTTAAGTGGCACGCCGGCTTTTGTGATAGTAATAATGTGAGAAGAGAGAACTTGGCTCTCGCGCGCATGCGCGCACCTGAACATACTGCCTCACACACACACACACACACACACACACACACACAAACACACATCACTAAATTAACTATTAAAGCAGGATATGTTGCAGTATAGAGGTTATATGATTTCAGTACTGTTACATCTCTAGTATAATGGCTTCAAGTATTTTCATCTCTACAGATGATTAAGTGTTGGCAATATTTGTCTCATCACACATCCAAGTTTATTCTTTATCCACTTGTATGCAGTTTTTTTTTTTTTTTTTTTTACAGTCTAAACTCGAAATGAGACTTGAATTGTGTTCCCTTTCTGCCGTCCCTTTAATTAGAGAATAAAGTCATTAAGCGAAATTAGATGTCATTCGCAGGGATGGGATTGCTTTTTGAGGCAATGTGAGAAATGTGATGGACCAATAAAAACAAGATAAACTAAATAATTTATTTATTTGCATCATAGACAAATAGTTGCCCTTTTTTCATAAAGGCAGTTAGAATATTATTTTCATTGAGGGACAAAAGGAAAGGAGACAGAATCAGATCATTAATGATCTAAACAAATTATTATGATTTGCAGGAAAAGTTTGTAACCATGGAAATAGATATTCTGTACACCCTTCCATCAACACACACACACACACACACACACACACACACATACACATACACATACACACACACAGATACACACACACACACACACACACACACACACACACACACACACACCTAACCCCAATCTGTCACCTCACATCACCCCTCATCGCCACCACCCTCATCCACACCACCACACAAGGCACCTCAGTAACTCCATCACCACTTACCACGCTTCGTCACCCACGAGCCGTAGAACAACGACACTTGCACGAATTACTGAATATAAACAAAATATGCAGTTGAGGCTTTTAAAATTCAAATTTATTTAGGTGATCCATCTGTAAAGCGAAATATATTACCGTGTGTGTGTGTGTGTGTGTGTGTGTGTGTGTGTGTGTGTGTGTGTGTGTACTTCTTAAAAGGTACCGTTCATCTACTAGTCATAAGAATGTAACTGTATATCCGTAAGACAGCATATGTTAGAAACCTTCCTCCACCACTTCAGAGCGGAGAATAAAAGCTGAAGTTTGGAGGCTTGAGAAGAAATATACCATCAGCGAAGAGTATAGCTGGCCTGGAGGAAAGGAGAGCGAAGAGAGGGAAGAAAATAACTAGAGGTATTAAGTAATTAAGAGGGGACCCAGAGAGAACAGGGATACAGGGATGTGGAGAATGGGAAAAGGCGGGAAGGGGGAGTAGAGAGGAATAACGGTATAAACTAAGTGGGAGGAGAGAACAGGGGGCAGAGGGAGCTTGTAGTTAGACAACAAGAGTAAGCGAGGAGGAAAAAAAGATACAGAAAATTGGGGAAAAAAAATAAAAATAAATGAAATAAGGTTGGTTGGGGGTGTTTATGAAGGAAAGGAATTTAAGGAAAGTGGAGTCAAGTTATGAAGGTTATGAAGGGAAGTGGGGATGTAAAGTCAGGTGAAAGTATTTGGCTGGAGAGGTTAGTTTGTAAGCGTAGAATAAGGTAGGGGGAATGTTCTAGTAAAATACCTGTAGTATATTAAATAGAACTGGGCTGCAAAAAGAAACAGAGCAGCCACCACGCCTCACGTCTCTCGCGCAAGCCCCAGACACAACTCTCTGCCCAGGTGGCAAAAAAAAAAAAAAAAAAAAAAAAAAAAATGAAGAATGCAAGTATGGGGTGACGTGCAGGTCACAACCAATATAAATAAAATAAATAAATTTATGTGTTTATGCATACTGGCTGAACAAAATACACAATAATAAGAAGGAGAAAGTGAAATGTCTATGTGTAATTCATGCTTAGCTATGCAAGACACAAGTAACACAACAATGACATCATAGCACAGCATCCAGCCACTGAGAAGCTGAGCAGGGAATGTCAGCAAAAAGGGCGAGAAAGAACACATTCCTTAAGCCAGTCACACGGGCAGAACTACATGTGAAGTATGCACTGGCCAATCACAAGGCTCACACGGCCGTGACATCAGAACGGAGAGCACGCACTGGCCAATCACAAGGCTCACACAGCCGTGACGTCAGTTCTGCGAACACGCACTGGCTAATCACAAGGCTCACACAGCCAATACGTCAGAACAGCGAACACACACTGGCCAATCACAAGGCTCACACAGCCATGACGTCAGAACAGCGAATCACAGGCCAGGAAGAAACACTATGATATCACTGGGAGGCCTCAAACAAAGATGAAAATATGTCCTTTGCAATAAAAAAAAAAAAAGGAAAGAAATAACACTGGACTGACAAGACACTGATATCACACCAAATCAGCCCACAGCTGCATACAGCGTAGGGAGATGGCGGTAATACTGGCTGGCAGGTTTCATAAAGGCCAATACAACCAGGTGCAGACTAGAATAAGCTTACAGGGACAATCAGGCAGGCAGGAAGGGAAACCTGACCAGAATACACTTCAGCGGGATCAGGCAGCCTGAGTAATGGTGGAGGTGGCCCACAAAAGATACTTGAGCCTTCCATCACTTGAATCTCACGCTCTTTATATTTCTACCCAGAATCATAGTAAGTTTGTTGTTCTCCAACTACCCAAAAACTCCTTCAATAATAGAGTGTCAATATCTTTCAAAATCTAACTCCCCTCGTGATTTATGGCACCTACACAAAAACATCTCCAAGTCTAAGAGGAGGAGGCAGTAGACACCTGCCGAAACGATGATTACTCCCAGTGAGGTCTAAAGCACTGTTCAGGGGGTGCTTTGAACTTATCATTATGCCCAGCTGTGACCTCAGTGAACGCTTCCCTTTGTGTCTCACAAAACAAGGGGACAGTCACAGCCTGACCTCTAAAGACAACTCTCTTCCTCCACACAAAACTACAAGCACCTAATAACACACACACCCTTCACTCAAAAATTTCAAAATCATCATGGCGATTCCTACACCAGCCTCGGAGTACCCATCTGGGGAGGGGACCATAAATGTCCCAGGTCGGACTGCCTTTCTGTCGACGACCCTAAGTTTCTTGACACCCCCCTCAACTTTTTCTTCATTAACTTCTGCAACATTCGCGGTCTAAGATCTAATTTTCAATCTTCTAAACCTCATCTTCTTTTCCTCACTGAAACTCAGGTGTCTCAGGCAACTGACAGTAGCCCCTTTTCTGTTCCCTCATACTTTCTCTATCCTCATTTTCGATCCAAAGCTGGATGTTGCGTTTATGTGCGCAGTGACTTAACCTGCTCTCGTGCCCACGCTCTTGAATCTTGCGAGTTTTCCACCATCTGGCTACGACTACAGAGTCACTCTCAAACCAAATTTATCTGAGCTGTATACCTTTCACTTAACTCCTCTGACTATAAGAAATTCTTTGACTACTTAACTTCCAAAGTGGAGCACATTCTGACCCTCTTCCCTTTTGCAGAGATCTCCATTCTTGGAGACTTCAATGTTCACCACCAGCTTTGGCTTTCCTCTCCCTTCACTGACCATCCTGGTGAACTAGCCTTCAACTTTGCTATCTTCCACGACCTAAAGCAATTGGTGTAACACCCTACCCGTATTCCTGACCGTCTTGGACCTTTTCCTGACCTCTAATCCTTCTGCTTATGCTGTCACCCATTCTTCTCCGTTGGGCTCCTCCGATCACAATCTCATATATGTATCTTCTCCTATCGCTCCAATCCTTCCTCAGGATCCCCCTAAGCGAAGGTGCTTCTGGCGTTTTGCCTCTGCTAGTTGGGGTGACCTGAGGAGGTATTTTGCTGATTTCCCTTGGAATGACTACTGCTTCCGTGTCAGAGACCCGTCTTTGTGTGCCGAGTGCATAACAAAAATGATAGTGTCTGGCATGGAGGCGTACATTCCTCACTCTTTTTCTCGACCTAAACCTTCTAAAGCTTGGTTTAACACAGCTTGTTCTCGTGCTATTCATGATAGAGAGGTGGCCCGCAAGCAAAAGATAATTAAGCATTCCATCACCAGAATCTCATGCACTCTATATTTCTGCCCGGAACCATGCAGAGTCTGTTCTCCAACTAGCCAAAAACTCCTTCATTAACAGAAAGTGTCAAAACCTTTCAAGATCTAACTCCCCTCGTGACTTCTGGCATCTAGCCAAAAATATCTCCAATAACTTTGCTTCTTCTTTTTTCCCCCTTTATTTCAACCAGATGGCACCACTGCTATCACATATATTTCTAAAGCTGAACTCTTCGCTCAAACCTTTGCTAAAAACTCTACCTTCGACGATTCTGGGCTTGTTCCTCCCTCTCCTCCACCCTCTGACTACTTCATGCTACCTATTAAAATTCTTCGCAATGATGTTTTCCATGCCCTTGCTGGCCTAAACCCTCGGAAGGCTTATGAACCTGATGGGTTCCCTCCTATTGTTCTTTGAAACTGTGCCTCCCTGCTTGCACCTTGCCTAGTCAAACTCTTTCAGCTCTGTCTGTCAACATCTACCTTTCCTTCTTGCTGGAAGTTTGCCTACATTCAGCCTGTTCCTAAAATGGATGATTGTTCTAATCCCTCAAACTACCGTCCTATTGCTTTAATTTCCTGCCTATCTAAAGTACTTGAATCTATCCTCAACAGGAAGATTCTTAAACATCTATCACTTCACAGCCTTCTATCTGATCGCCAGTATGGGTTCCGTCAAGGCCGCTCTACTGGTGACCTTCTGGCTTTCCTTACTGACTGAGTCTTGGTCATCCTCTTTTAAAGATTTTGGTGAAACTTTTGCTGTTGCCTTGGACATATCAAAAGCTTTTGATAGACTCTGGCATAAAGCTTTGATTTTTCAAACTACCCTCCTACGGCTTCTATCCTTCTCTCTAACTTTATCTCAAGTTTTCTTTCTGACCATTCTATTGCTGCTGTGGTAGACGGTCACTGTTCTTCTAAATCTATTAACAGTGGTGTTCCTCAGGGTTCTGTCCTGTCACCCACTCTCTTCTTATTATTCATTAATGACCTTCTAAAGGAAACTTCTTGTCCTATCCACTCCTGCGCTGTTGATACCCCCATGCACTTTTCCACGTCTTTTCATAGACGTCTAACCCTTCAGGAGGTAAACATTTCACGCAGGGAAGCCAGAGAACGCTTGACTTCTGATCTTTCTAAAGTTTATGATTGGGGCAGAGCAAACTTGGTATTGTTCAATGCCTCAAAAACTCAATTCCTCCATCTCTCAACTCGACACAACCTTCCAGACAACTATCCCCTCTTCTTCAGTGACACTCAACTGTCCCCCTCTTCTACACTGAACATCCTCGGTCTGTCCTATACTTATAATCTGAACTGGAAACTTCACATCTCATCTCTAGCTAAAATAGCTTCTATGAAGTTAGGTGTTCTGAGATGTCTCCGCCCGTTTTTCTCACCCCTCCAGCTGTTAACTCTGTACAAGGGCCTTATCCGTCCATGTATGGAGTATGCTTCACATGTCTAGCCATTCATACTGCTCTTCTAGACAGGGTGGAATCAAAAGCTTTTCGTCTCATCAACTCCTCTCCTCTAACTGACTGTCTTCAGCCTCTCTCTCACCGCCGCAATGTTGGATATCTAGCTGTCTTCTACCGCTATTTTCATGCTAATTGCTCTTCTGATCTTACTAACTGCATGCCTCCCCTCCTCCCGCTGCCTCGCTGCACAAGGCTTTCTTCTTTCTCTCACCCCTATTCTGTCCACCTCTCTAACGCAAGAGTTAACCAGTATTCTCAATCATTCATCCCTTTTTCTGGTAAACTGTGGAACTCCCTGCCTGCTTCTGTATTTCCACCTTCCTTTGACCTGAATTACTTCAAGAGGGAGGTTTCAAGACGCTTATTCATCAATTTTTGACTACTGCTTTGACCCTTTTATGTGACTGGCATCTCAGTGGGCATTTCTTTTATTGGATTTTCGTTGCCCTTAGCCAGTGTCCCTCCTACATAAAAAAAAAAAAAAACTTTACTTCTTCGTCTTTCCCTCCTTTATTTCAACCTAATAGCACCATTGCCATCTCATCTATCTCTAATACAGAACTCTTCGCCCGAACCTTTACTAAAAACACCTTGGATAATTCAGGGCTTGTTCCTCCCTCTCTTTCACCCTGCAACTGCTTCATGCTACCCATTAAGATTCTTCGCAGTGATGTTTTCCATGCCCTCGCTGGTCTTATCTCTTGGAAGGCTTATAGACCTTATGGGGTTCCTCCTATTGTTCTCCGAATCTGCCCCCCTGTTTCCACCTTGCCTAGTCAAACTCTTTCGACTCTATCAACATCTACCTTTCCTTTTTTTTGTAAGTTTGCCTACATTCAACCTGTTCCTATAAAAGATGACCGCCCTAATTCCTCAAAAATACTGTCTTATCCCTTTAATTTCCTGCTTCTCCAAATTTTTTAATCTGTCATCAACGGGAAGTTTCTTAAACATATGTCACTTCACAATCTTCTATCTGATTGCCAGTATTGGTTCCATCAAAGCCGCTCTACTGATGATCATCTGAATTCCCTTACTGAGTCTTGGTCACCCTCTTTTAGGTATTTTTGGCGAAACTTTCGCTGTTGCCTTAGACATATCAAAAGCTTTTGATAGAGCCTGGCACAAAGCTCTTACTTCCAAACTACCCTCCTATAGCTTCTATCTCGTGGAAAAGTATAAGGTGGTATCATCAGCGAAGGAGTGGATAGGACAAGAAGTTTTGGTTTAGAAGATCATTGATGAATAACAGGAAGAGAGTGGGTGAAAGGACAGAATTCTGAGGAACACTACTGTTAATAGATTTAGGAGAAGAACAGTCACCGTCAACCACAGCAGCAATAGAATGGTCAGAAAGAAAACTTGAGATAAAGTTACAGAGAGAAGGATAGAAGCCGTAGGAGGGTAGTTTGAAAAATCAAAGCTTTATGCCAGACTCTATCAAAAGTTTTTTGATATGTCTATGGCAAAAGCAAAATTTTCACCAGAATCTCTAAAAGAGGTTAACCAAGACTATACAATAAGGATACCCAGAAGGTCACCAGTATAGCGACTTTGACAGAACCCATACTGGGGATAAGATAGAATGTTGTGAAGATGTTTAAGAATCTTCCTGTTGAAGATAAAAAAAAAAACTTTAGATAGGCAGGAAATTAAAGCAAAAGGACGGTAGTTTGAGAGATTAGAACGGTCACTCTTTTTTAGGAACAGGCTGAATTTAGGCAAACTTCCAGGAAAAAGGAAAGGTAGATGTTGATAGACATAGTTGAAAGAGGCGCAGTTTCGGAGAAAAAATAGGAGGGGGCCCATCAGGTCCATAAGCCCTCCGAGGGTTTAGGCCGGTGAGGGCATTGAAAACATCATTGTGAAGGGTTTTAATGGGTAGCATAAAGTAGTCAGAGGGTGGAGGTGAGGGAGAAATAAGCTCTGAATCATTCAATGTAGAGTTTTTAGCAAAAGTATGAGCGAAGAGTTCAGCTTCAGAAATAGATGAGATGACAGTGGTGCCATCAGGTTAAAATAAAAGAGGAAAAGATGAAGAAGCAAAGTTATTGGAGATGTTTTTGGCTAGGTGCCAGAAGTCACGAGGAGAGTTAGATCTTGAAAGATTTTGACACTTTCTATTAATGAAGGAGTTTTTGGTTAGTTGGAAAACAGACTTGGCATGATTCCGGGCAGAAATGTTAAGCGCATGAGATTAGATGATGGAAAGTCCATGTACCCTTTCTGGACCACCTCTCTGTCATGCTTAGCACGATAAAAGGTTGTGTTAAACCAAGGTTTGGAAGGTTTAAGTCGAGAGAAAGAGTGAGGAATGTACGCCTCCATGCCAGACAATATCACCTCTGTTATGCGCTCACCACACAGAGACAGGGGTCTAACACGGAAGCAGTAGTCATTCTAAGGAAAATCAGCATAATACCTCCTCAGGCCTCCCCAATTAGCACAGGGAAAACGCCAGAAGCAACTCTGGTTTTAGAGGATCCTGAGGAGGGATTGCAGCGATAGGACAAGATGCAGATATGATATTGTGATCGGAGGAGCCCAGTGGAGAAGGTAGGGTAACAACATAAGCAGAAGGATTAGAATTTAGGAAAAGGTCAAGAATGTTGGGCGTATTTCCAAGACGGTCAGGAATAAGAGTAGAGTATTGCACCAGTTGCAGTAGGTCGTAGAAGATAGCAAAGTTAAAGGATAATTCGCCAGGATGGTCATTGAAGGGAGAGGAAAGCCAAAGCTGGTGGTGAACATTGAAGTCTCCTAAAATGGAGATCTCCGCAAAAGAAAACAGTCAGAGCGTGCTTCACTTTGGAAGTTTAGTCAAAGAATTTCTTATAGTCAGAGGAGTTAGGTGAGAGGTGTACAGCACAGATAAATTTAGTTTGAGAGCAGTAGTCATAGCCAGCTTCTGGAAAACTGGAAAAATTCAAGAGCATGGGTACAAGAGCAGGCTGTGTCGTTGACTCACAGACGCAACATCCAGCTTTGGATTAATAATAAGGATAGAGAAAGAAAAAGAACAGAAAAAGAGCTACTGTCAGTTGCCTCATACACATGTGTTTCAGTGAGGAAAAGAAGATGAGGTTTAGTAGAGGTGGAGTTCTATAGATTGAAAATTAGATCTAAAACCGTGAATGTTACAGAAGCTAATGCAGGGGAGAGATTTCCAAACATTAATGACCTGATCGAAGAATTTTTATTTTTTTTTTATCATCTCCCATCTTTCTTTTCGAAAGATTGAATATATTTACATACTTAGTTAAGTCTTGCTCAGAAGGAATACTTCTAAACCGTTAAGTCATTCTAGTATTTTTTTTATTTATTTATTTTTTTTATTTTTATTTTTTTATGTAAGAGTGTTACTGGCCAAGGGAAACAAAACCGGAGGAAAAACAAAAATCCCACTTAGGCGCCAGTCTCAAAAGAGACGTCATAAGAATCATCGAAAACTGAAGGAACCTCTCTCTTGAAATAATTCATATCATAGGAAGGAGGAAATACAGAAGTAGGCAGGGAGTTTCAGAGTTTACCAGAGAAAGGGATGAATAACTGAGAATACTATTTAACTCTTGCATTAAAGAGGTGGACAGAATAGGGATGAGAGAAAAAAGAAAGGTTTGTGCAGCGAGGCCGCGGTAGTAGGGGAGATATGCAATTAGTAAGAAAAGAAGAGCAGTTAGCATGAAAATAGCGGTAGAAGATAACAAGAGATGCAACACTGCAGCGATGAGAAAGAGGCTGAAAACAGTCAGAGGAGAGGAATTTATAAGACGAAAAGCTTTTGATTCCACTTTGTCTAAAATAACAGTAAGAGTGGAACCCCACCATACATGTGAAGCATAGTTTATACATGGGCGGATAAGGCCCCTGTACAAAGTTAAAAGGTTAAAAGCAGTTGAGTGTCATTGAAGAAGAGATGATAGTTGTCTGGAAGGTTGTGTTCAGTTGACAGATGGAGGAATTTAGTTTTTGAGGCACTGAACAATATTAAGTTTGCTCTGCCCCAATCAGAAATTATATATATATATATATATATATATATATATATATATATATATATATATATATATATATATATATATATATATATATATATATATATATATATACAAAGTACTTCTTCCCAACTCATATATAAAGAAAACTTGCTTGTTTTTCATTATCAGAAGAGAAATCGTTTCCTTCCGCAACATATGAAAAATCTTATCCCCGCAAGGGAAGAAACGCCTTCCGTCCATTACTAGGGAAAAAGGGCATTTTCGTCCTGCAAAAGAGAAAAAAAAAATCTCTCAAGGGTGTTTTTTTTTCGCACAACTAGAGGGAAAACAATCCTGCAAAAGAGAAAAAAAAAAATCTCTCACAAGGATGCTTTTTTTTTCGCACAACTAGAGGGAAAACAATAATCTCATACAACAAATGAAAAAAGTCATTTTCATACAAGGAAAAAAAACCTCCCAGCACTGGTAAAAGAGGTTTTCCTCCTAGGAGCAAAAATTAAATCCACATCATAAGGCAAAACCAGGTCTCTCTCTCTCTCTCTCTCTCTCTCTCTCTCTCTCTCTCTCTCTCTCTCTCTCTCTCTCTCTCTCTCTCTCTCTCTCTCTCTCTCTCTCTCTCTCTCTCTCTCTCTCTCTCTCTCTCTCTCTCAACGAAGGTAAAAAAATATCTACTAGGTGGAAATACAAGAGTCTTCCGAGACACCTGTGTGAAGGGTCATTTATATGAGGTCCTTTCCTAGCTTAGTGTTTAATTAGAATGGCTTTACAGTTGGTACACCTCATAAGACCGTGGTCTGAAAAAAAAATAACATTACTCAGATACAACTTCAAAATTCTCTCTCTCTCTCTCTCTCTCTCTCTCTCTCTCTCTCTCTCTCTCTCTCTCTCTCTCTCTCTCTCTCTCTCTCTCTCTCTCATGCAACAGTGCATGACTGTTGTTACGATGTAATTCACATTACTGAAATCATGAAATTATAATAGATTTTAGTCTGAATTAAAAGTCACGATTTGTATTAGGGTTATTTATTTATTCATTTATTTTCATTTTATTTATTTATTTTTTTCTCATTAATAAGCTCATACATTTCTTATTCTATTGACCTGAATGTAGAGCTACATAAGTAGGTATCTTAATGCACAAAGAGATATTTCATCATGATTATTTTTTTTATGAAAAGGCTTGTATTCTCTGCCTATGTAATTGTTTTGATGTCATAGATTCTGTATTACACTCAGTACTTTCATAAATATATATTTTGAATGTAGTCTTCATGGGAAGCTCCAAGTTATTTCTTCCATCACTCATTTTGTTCTCAGTTATTCTTAGAGCAACAATATGGGGAATTCCTCTCAGTCTTTTTAAGGTGAGAATATTTTGCTCATGACTGAAAATGTCTAATGAATGTTTCTAAGCTGTTATTCACGGCCGTTACTTCCTCTACGTCCTTTCCCAAAAATTTTATTATTTTCTTTTTTTTTAACTACTATGAATATAATCCTGTTTATTAAATTCATTTGCTTTTCCTTCATATTTTACGAAAGTATACCTGAGTGAAAAGTGTGTATCTTTCCTTATAATTTTGTATCAATATAAAAATGTACTCTTACAAAAATATGTAGATTGAAAGATACAAGCGTGATAATGGATATTTATGAGTATCAGGCAATGCATGAGACGAACACTTTGAAGAACAGGAGACGCACATTATGTTGTAGATTTGATTGGTACTCATGCGTTTAAGCAAAGTGATGAAACGGACAACAGTTGTTCTGCGTTACTAAGCTTTGTGATACACGCTCTGTACGCACTGAGAATGAGCAAAGTAAATGTTCAAGCAACACTTTAACTCACTTTATCATTGTAATTCTCTACAAATATAATCTCTGTAACAATTCGTTAATCAGTGTTGTGGGTACTGAACTGCCTAGACTTGACTATAAAAGGCGCTGAAGTCGGATCAAGTTAAGAAACGTGTATTAAAGGTTGCATGCACACTTGTTGCGTATCCGTGTGTTGTATCATCGTTGCATATCTCCTAGTGATACGATGCGGTGCAACAGGGTTATGTATCTTCTACTTGTTGTAAATCTGCGTGTCGTATTATCGTTGTGTAGTGCAACAGTGGGATTCAGTTCCTTTTGACTCCAGTAAGAATTCATATGTCGTTGTACAAATATTTTTATTCAGTATAATAATGTATAGTCAGCAAAAAAAAAAAAAAAAAGTCACGCGTTGATGATAATTCATGAGCTTGTGAGGCAGAAGCACTTGTTAAGCTTCATTATTGTTTTGTATTCTTGCACTTTGATGTGTCATGTTAAAGAAAGAAAAAAAGTGTTTTACATCTAAAGTCGAGTCTACAAGGTTCTCTTCAGGACACCTGTTATCTTGGGCGATAAGAGTGCAATGAATGGGAAAGGGAGAGCTGTCAACAAATTATAGTGTATGTCAATGATACTGTTATTGGTATGTCACAAACTCGTGACCACTCTCATCACCGTCGCCGCCGCCGCTGCCCCATACGCATCTAGCATCAGATTGTCATAGACTCGGGATTTCCTTCACCACCATCATTATCCGTCCATACTCATCCCAGGACAGCTTGCCATAGATGTCACCACCACCACCACCATCCCTATTATCCGTCTGTGGTAACTTGCCACAGACACTACTACTACCACCACCACCAGCACCATCACCAACATCACCGCCACCACCACCACCATCACCCCCACCACCATTATCCGTCCATACTCATCCCACGGCAGCTTGCTATAGACATCATCACCACCACCACCACCACTATCACCACCATTATCCGTCCATGCAGCTTGCCATAGACATCCCCACCACCATTGTCCGTCCATACTCTTCCCACAGCAGCTTGCCATAGACATCCCCACCACCATTGTCTGTCCATACTCTTCCCACAGCAGCTTGCCATAGACATCCCCACCACCATTGTCCGTCCATACTCATCCCATGGCACCTTGCCATAGAGATCATCATAACTGCCGCCGCTCCATACACGCCCCTCATCAGTTTCCCATAGATTCGCAGATAACGTTCTGCTGAAACAATTAGTCTCCTTATGTAATTTATTTTGAGAGGATTTCACTCATAATGTTGATGAGCAAGAGTGGCAATTAGTAGTAGTAAGAGAGCATGACATACGACTAAGTACGTATTTTGTTGCACTGGGTGGAAGCAGAAGCAAAATTCGCTTTGGGTTATAATCATACTTATTTTAGCCACATTTTGTCTAGTGGGGAAATAATGGTCAGTCTTTCACAACGTAAGGATCATAAACTTATCGTTGTTTACTTTCCACAACGCATCACGCAGCTCCAGTAAATCCTGTTCTTGGTCTTAGGAGTGTCATAATGAGACATGAGAAAATCACCTGCGTGATTTTGAATACATAACATTTTATTGCATACATATAAAAAGAATAGGATCGAAATTGAATATTTCTTAGTGTGTGTGTGTGTGTGTGTGTGTGTGTGTGTGTGTTAGTGCAAGCGGCCACACTATCAGTCATTCACTCAATCAATCAGTCGACCAGTCAGTCAGTCAATGAACCAACCAATCTGTCTATTTATAACTGGAGCAGTAAGTTATTTAATATGTCAGTCAGTAAGTCAGCCATTTAGTCAATTTCTAATTAATCGATCATCAATCAGTCAGCCGATCATTCACTCATCATACAGGAAACATTTGAAAAATTTGAAACATTTTATTATCCCTTAAACCAAATGAGTAATAAACACAGGTGCAGGCAGCCCATCTCAAGCTAAATGTTTTTTGGGCAGCAGTGGAAATTAGGTAGTGGACATTAATTCTACATGTGCATAGTAATAATTATGTACTAAGATTAGCTAACATCTGCCAAGTAAAGTTGACACGTCATTGTTATAATTACGGGCCAAACAGATGAGTAAATTCTAGTAATAACTGAGAAAAATAGTAATAACAGTAGTAATAATAATAATGACAATAAATACTGGAAAAAAAAATTAGGACATTATATGACAGCAGAAACATGGACACATATTTAATAAATGAAAATTATATACATTTTTAAGTTACTTCTTAAAGGAGTGTATTGAAGATAGAACCTTTGAGTTGAGAGGGATGGAATTCCAGGTTTTAGGTCCTAGATAAGAAAAAGAATGTTGAGTGTTATGTACACGTAAATTTTAATGAGTACGGGTGAAGTAGGTATGTCATTGTAAGGTGGTAATGGTGGAGGGTAGTAGACTACGGTCTAAATTAGGTGCAATATTTGGGTAAAAGTTTATTGAATGCTTGAGCAATTTTTAAAGGTTCAGAGTTTCTTATAGTTACAAGAAATACGATGTGAAACATTATCATTGTGGTTATTATTAGAAAGTTGGTTGATTGTTCTCCATATTTTACGAGTGCCATTTTTAAACATGGTGAATTGAGTCATATAATTTTTTTTTTTTTACTTGTCTTATATTAGTGTTTAACGTATTACGATGTTGTTTATATTAAGTCTCAGTGACACCGCCTATTCTATAATCCTTATAAAAATGCTGGTCCCCGAAAAGGGTCCGAAGCGGGAATAGAAAATTGAAGGATAAGGATAAGGCCTTGAAACTTCCCTCTTGAAGGAATTCAGGTCACTGGAAGGTGGAAATACAGAAGCAGGCAGGGAGTTCTAGAGTTTACCAAAGAAAGGGGTGAATGATTGAGAATACTTGTTAACTCTTGCATTAAAGAGGTGGACAGAATAGGGGTGAGAGAAAGAAGTTAGTCTAGTGCAGCGAGGCAGCGAGAGGAGGGGAAGCATGCAATTAGCAAGATCAGAAAAGTAGTTAGCATGAAAATAGCGATAGAAGATAGCAAGAATGCAACATTGCGGCAATAAGAAACAGGATGAAGACAGGCAGTTAGAGGAGAGGAGTTGATAAGACGAAAAGCTTTTGATTCCATCCTGTCTGAATGAGCGGTATGAGTGGAACCCCCCCATACATGTGAAGTATACTCCATACATGGACGTGAAGGTTTCAGTTTAGATTATAAGTAAAGGAAAGACCAAGGATGCTCAGTGTAGAAGAGGAGGGAAGTTGAGTGTCATTTAAGAAGAGGGGATAGTTGTCTGGAAGTTTGTGTTGAGATGATAGATGGAAGAATTAAGTTTTTGAGGCAATGAACAATACTAAGTTTGCTCTGCCCCGATCAGAAATTTTAGAGAGGTCAGAAGTCAGGCGTTCTGTGGTTTCCATGCGTGAACTGTTTACTTCCTAAAGGGTTGGACGTCTACAAAAATATCTGGAAAAGTGCAGGGTGGTATCATCAGCGTAGGAGTGGAAAGGACAAGAAGTTTGGTTTAAAAGGTCATTGATGAATATATAATAGGAAAAGAGTGGATGACAGAACAGAACCCTGAGGAACACCACTCTTAATAGATTTAGTAGAAGAACAGTGACCGTCTACCACAGCAGCAATAGAACGGTCGGAAAGGAATCTTGAGATGAAGTTACAGAAAAAAGGATAGAAGCTGTAGGAGAGTAGTTTGGAAATCAAAACTTTGTGCCAGACTCTTTTAAAAGTTTTTGGGATGCCTAAGGAAAGAGCAAAAGTTTCACCAAAATAAGAAAATAAAAACATAAGAAATAAGGGAAGCTGTAAGAAGCCACCAGGCTTACAAGTGACAGTCACTGTATGAAATATACCTACCTTTATCCACCTATCATCCCCATCCATAAACCCGTCTAATCTTCTCTTAAAGATCCCTAATGTCTTAGAAATTCTAAAAGAGGATGACCAAGACTCAGTAAGAAAAGCCTGAAGAACACCAGTAGAGCGGCCTTGACGGAACCCATACTGGCGATCAGATAGATGGTTGTGAAGTGATAGATGTTTAAGAATCTTTCTATTGAGAATAGATTAAAAAACTTTAGAGAGGTAGGAAATTAAAACAATAGGATGGTAGTTTGGGGGATTAGAGCGGTCACCCTTTTTTTAGGAACAGGCTGAACAGGCAAGCTTCTAGCAGGAAGAAAAGGTAGATGTTGATAGAGTTAGAAGAGGTTGACTAGGTAAAGTGCCATCACGGAGGCAGTTTCGCAGAACAATAGGAGGGACCCCATCAGGTCCATAAGCCTTCCGAGGGTTAAGGCCAGCGAGGGCATGGAAAATATTACTGGGAAGGTTCTTAGTGGGCAGCATGAAGGAGTCGGAGGGTGGAGGAGAGGGAGGAACAAACCCTAAATCATCCAAGGTAGCGTTTTTAGCAAAGGTTTGTGCAGAGTAGATAAGATGGGAGTGGTACCATCAACTTAAAATAAAGTGCACCAATACTTTTTTTTTTACCATGTGTACAGTGCATCTGCAACTGATTTTTTTTTTTTTTTATGTAGGAGGGACACCGGCCAAGGGCAACAAAAAAAAAAAAAAAAAAAAAAAAAGGCCCACTGAGATGCCGGTTCCCGAATAGGGTCGAAAGCGGTTGTCAAAAATTGAAGGATAAGTGTCTTGAAACCTCCCTCATGAAGGATTTCAAGTCATAGGAAGGTGGAAATAAATGTTTTTGTTTCCCAAATGTGACAGATATGGTTCCAAATTCCTAAACGTTTCGGCGTCTTATTTCTTTATTTTCAAGTGCTGCTTGAGAGTCATAGCAGTTTTTAATGGTGTTTCCATGATACTAACGATATTTTAACACGGACTCTGCAACATCTGCAGGAAAAATAAACACCCAAGAGAATCGGATTGATCATCTCTCTTGCCTTTGAAGCCAGACCAGCTAAGAAAACAAACGCTTCAGAGTAAGAGCCATGTTCCTATCACATTTCCATCCGAGGAGTCATTATATGTTTTATTGTCATAGTGTCTTTTAAAAAGTGGTTTGTGTTCATTCAAAGAAGAAAAATGCAGTGAATGCCTCTCGGAGTGCAAACTGCCAAGTAAATAGATGATATACTGAACATAGTAAGTTGCAGGAAGAAATGTGCAGTTGGTTTCTACTTTCATGAAAATCAGAGACAATGATGTACTTCCGCCTCTCTCTCCAGTGTGAAAGTACTGATTATTGGGTAGATATGCGACTACAGGAGCGGAAAGATTGGTCTGTGCGTAAGGTAAGATCAGTGACACACTGTAGTCGTTACTCAAGATTCTCATCATAGTTATCAAAATGGTTAAGAAGCCGGCAAAGTAACTAAACACAAAGTATCGTGAAATTAGACCACATTCCATATTTTGAATTTCAAATGCTTATTAAAAATGAGGAATCCAAGTCTTTACATAATCAGGGAAGATATTTGCTGTAGCACAGATCCAGTTAGCGTAGTGCTTAGCACTACTTGACTTCCACGCTGACCAGGCTACCGACTCCTCCCATTGAGGCTTTCAGTGTGTGTGTGTGTGTGTGTGTGTGTGTGTAAGAGAGAGAGAGAGAGAGAGAGAGAGAGAGAGAGAGAGAGAGAGAGAGACGCATGGTGAGTGGACATCGTAACCAAGCTTAATCTGGTTTCAGGGAACCTTCTCCTTGTCCACTCCAAACCACGTGTTGCTAATATGCGGGAAGTATTTTGAGGCTTCACTTATAACTACGATTTTTTTTTTTTTTTTATTGTGTCGCTTATAATTATGATCATTAATTTTAAGGATTAAAATTATGACACACACACACACACACACACACACACACACACACATACACACACACACACAGAAAAGATTAATATGAAGAAAATATTGAGTCAACAAAAGGAGGAACATGATAAGCAGATTGAAAAAAAAGTTAAAATAATACAGGAAAAGAACAAATAGCAATGGATATAGTACATAAGAAGATGCGTGTTGTAATGTTTGGTGATAAAGAAATTACCCAATAGGACTGTAAGAGAAAGAGAAGAACTTAAGAGAGCAAAGGAGATAGTAGCAGCAGCACTGAGTGAGGGAGGGGAGGAAATAATTAAGGAAATAGATAAGGTTCAAAGGATTGGCAAGTATGTTGAAAATGGAGTGAGGCCTCTAAAAATTATATTCAGTACTCAAATGACAGCGAAAACTGTAATGGCGGGAACATGGAAACTGTCAAAGGTGGAAGACATGAAAAATATGTGGATAAGAAGATATTTAAATAAGGATGAGAGGAATAAATTGAGAGAGATGAGAGAATAGGTTAAAGCAAAAAAAAACAAAAAAAACAAAAAACAAAGAAAGGACACAGGATCAAGTGGATGAATTTGTAAGGAAAATTGTGGATTTAAAGATAAGAAAGTGGTGGTTGAAAAATGTCGGGGAAGAGGAGCAACAATATAAAGGGAATATAGTAAGACTGAGAAGAAATGTAACATATTGAAAGTTATGTACATAAATATAGATGGGCTTGCGTCAAGTATATTGGAACTGAGGAATATTCTAAGAGATAATATACCAGATGTTATGTTTGAGACCAAATTAAAAGAGGAAATGCAAATAAAATTTGAAGAGGAAGGATACAACATTTGGAGGAAAGAAAGAAAAGATAGAGGTGGGAGAGGAGTGTTAGTATTGGTGAAGAAGGATATCTTTGAATATGGTGATGGGATGGCAGAAGTTTTGAGTATTGCAGTTAAAGACGACGAAAGGAAAAAATAAATAAATAAAATAAAGATTATTGTCACATATGTGCCACCCAAGAGAAATGCATGGAAGACAAATGAGCATAAGACGATGCAAGATGTAGGGAAATGCTTGGAAAATATGATAAAAAAAAAATAAAATAAAGTACTGCTTATGAGTGGCTTTAATTGCAAGAATGTAAAATGGGAGGAGTTGGAACTAGGGGAGGGCGCAGATTTGTGGAGTGAAGAGATAATGTGAATAGCAATGGTGAATAATTTGGAGCAGTGTGTAGATGAAGCTACACGATACAGAGAAGAGCAGCCTTCAATGTTTGACCTATTGTTTACCAAGAAACCGGAATCCAGGCCAAATATGAAGCATCTGTCCCCATTAGGAAAAAGTGATCACATAGTATTAGAGGTTAAATCATAAGGGATAAAAGCAAGGAAGAAGATTACAAAAATGGCAGACTAAACTATAAAAAGGCAAATTTTGATGAACTTAAAAAAAATTATGAAATATAAAGTGGGATAACTTGCTGAAAGACAAGGATGTACAGACAAAATATGAAGCACTATAAGATAGTGCTTCATATTTTTGGCATAATACCAGATGTGCAAAGGCCAAAAAGGACAAGGACAAGGTGTGGAGAAAGGTGAAGAAGTAGTGGAATAAGGGATACAGAGAAGAATATAAACAAACAAGAAAATAATATCTTAGGATAAGAAGAGAAGAAGAAAGGAACTTCGAAAAGGATATAGTGAACAAATATAAAGAGAAACCAAAGCTTTTCTATAGATACGTAAATGGCAAAATGAAACATAACGTATTGTTAAGTTAAAAAGAGGAGGAAGGGCATATGAAGATAAGAAGATGAGCGAAATTATAAATGAAAGTTTTAAATCCGTATTTGAAAGGGTAGCAGATTTTGTAGCTCCTATAGGTGAAGTGTCAGAGGAGGAGTTACATGAAATTAAGGTGGAAAAATATGAAATCTACAAGCTGTTGACTGACTTAAATGTTAGAAAAGCAATGGAACCAGATGGTGTGCCAGGGTGGGTAATGAAAGAAATGTAGAGACTAACTGGTGGAGCCAATCTGGAATGTCGTAAATAGTTCGTTAAACGAAGGAAGAGTGTCTTAAAAATGGAAAAGAGCCAATATAATACCAATCTATAAAGGGGGTGATAAAATGGAGCCATTAAACTACAAACCAATATCATTAACTAGCATCATAGGTAAACTCTGTGAAATTTTAATTAAAAACAAGTGGGTACAATATTTGGAAGAAAATAAGGTAATTACAAATAAACAGATTGGATTTAAACAAAAAACGATCATGTGTTACAAATCTGCTGAGCTTCTGTACAAGGGTGATTGCTGTGGTGTAAGAGAGAGAGATAGGTGGGGTGAATGCTGTATATCTGGAAAAAAAAAAAAAAAAAAAGCATTTGACATGAACCTACTGTGAAAATTGGAAAATGCAGGAGGATTAAAAGGCAAAATATTAAGTTGGATGCAAAACTATTTGAAGGACAGACAAATGAGGACAAATCAGAGATAATACTTCAAGCTGGAATGAGGTAACAAGTGGAGTACCACAAGGATCTGTATTAGCACTGATTATGTTTCAGATATGCATAAATGATATACAGGAAGTATTAAATAGCTACATTAATATGTTTTCTGATGACGCAAAGTTGCTAAGAGTTATAAAGAGCCAGGAGGATTGTAAGGAGCTACAGAGAGATTTGGATAAAATTTATGCTTGGAGTCTAAAGTGGAAACTTGAATTTAATCCTAAGAAATGCCATGTGATGGAAATAGTAAAAAAAAGAAAAAAAAAAAGAACTACATGGAACTATAAAATGGTGAAGATATGATAATAAAAAGTAATAAAGGAAAGGATTTGGAGGTCATTATCCAGGACACACTGTCACCAGAGAAATATATGTGGGATTTTTGGCTCCACATATAGGATGTTAAGTAACATTAGAGTGGCTTTTACCTACATGGACATGGATATGATGAAAAAATAATTACAACCATGATACGCCTCAAGTTTGAGTACACTGCAGTCGTATGGTCTTCACACAGAAAGAAGAATATAAGGAAACTGGAGAGAAAACAGAGGATAGCTACAAAGATGGTGCCAAGGAAAAGACTTATGAAGAGCGACTGCAAGAAATAAGATTAATAACATTGGCAGAGAGAAGAGAAAGGAGAGACTTGATAATAATGTACAAATTAATAAACCGCATGGAAAAGGTAGACACAGGTTTTAGAGATGCATATAAATGAGGGAACAAGATGTACAAGAGGACATGTAAAAAAAGATTAAGAAGAGTAAATGTCTCAGTGACATCAATATATATGTTTTTTTTCGTACCGAAGCATTGGTCTCTGGAATAGTTTAAGTCAGGAGGTGGCTACAGCTGCTAGTGGGAGCAAATTTAAAGAGAAATTAGATTACTGCAGATATGGAGACAGGGTAACTGAACTTTAGCACGGACCCTGTAAAGTACAACTAGGTAAATACACACACACACACACACACACACACACACACACACACACACACACACACACACACACATTAGATATCAACGATATTCTACACCAGCTACACCTCACCCAGGTCGTGGACTTCCCCACCCACCAGCAAGCCATCCTCGACCTTATACTGACAGACCTGGGCCAGCAGTACTCGCCCCCCAAACCGCTGCCTCCCATGGGACGGAGCACCCACCTCTCCATACTGTGGTCACCCACACCCACCACCTCGACCCCCCGGTCAGCCGTTACCAGGACCCACCGCCCCATGCCTGACTCAGCCATGAGGGAGTTTGGGCAGTGGGTGACACAACACCCGTGGACCGAGGTGCTGGATGTGGAGGACGTCCACTTAAAATGGCAGAATTACGTCACCACCACCACAGAGGCCTTCCACCACTACTTCCCAACCAAGAGCGTCACAACGCACCCTTCTGATGCTCCCTGGATGACACCCCGCATTAAAAGACTCATGCGTCAGCGGACCTGGGCGTTCCACTCCTGCCCGGTCCTTTACAGGAAACTAAGAAACAGAGTAATCAGGGAGATTAAGAATGCAAAGGCAAACTATTAGTCCAGACAAGATACACCACCTCAAGCTGACCAACAACAGACAGTGGTACGCTAAGATCAAAGCTTTATGTGGCCTACAAAAGCACACTTCGTCTCTTCCTTGCACCTCACACCTTCCTGCTACTCTCGCGGCTCAGGAGATGAACGATCACTTTGCTGCTATCTGTCAAACCTTTCCTCCCCTCCACACCACTCTGCTTCCTGCCTATCTTCCGGCCCTCTCTCATCCCCCCAGTGTCCAGGCGGTGGATGTTTTTAAGAGAATACTCAAATTCAAACCAAGATCCACCACACCCACTGACCTTCCTATAAAAATTTACAAGGAATTTGCGGTAGAGCTAGCAACACCGTTATGCTCAATAATAAACGCTTCACTCTCCCAACACTCTTGCCCCGAGGACTGGAAGACATCTTACGTCACCCCCATACCCAAAACCTCCAGTCCACAGTCACTCAATGACCTCAGACCAGTCTCTATCACCCCCATCCCTAGCCTTATCTGTGAAGATTTTGTATATGACTGGGCCTACACCAAAATTTGTAATACCGTAGATATCAGACAGTTTGGAAATATTAAAGCCACCTCCACCTCCCATTACCTGACCAGCTTCCTTGAATTCATCCACAGCCACCTGGACAAGCGAAACACCTCTCTAGCTGTTGCTTTTGTGGACTTCAAAAAGGCTTTTGATCTTGTTGATCACACTGTTGTCATCAGCAAAGCAGTGAGTCTGGGTCTCCCTCCTAACCTGATACCGTGGCTAGCCGACTTCCTCACAGGGAGGCGTCAGGCCGTTCGCTATCAGGGCTCTGTCTCTACTTTCCAACAGCTGACTTGTGGGGTCCCCCAGGGGACCAAGATGGGTCCTCTATGCTTCCTCCTCCTCATTAACGACGCCCTCACTGACACCCACCATCGCTGGAAGTATGTGAACGACTGCACCGTGGGCGTCCCAGTTTCCACCAAGAACCCGGACTACTCGCCACTGCAAGTGATCCTGGAGCGACTGCAGACGTGGACGGAGGAGAGCAGGATGACCATCAACCACAACAAAACTGTGGTGATGCATTTCTGTACCTCCTCTGTACCAGTGCCCCCTCCCCAGCTCTCAGTGGGCCCTCACCCCCTCCAGGTAGTCCGTTGTGCCAAGCTCCTCGGAGTCACGGTGGACGACCAGCTGACCTGGAAGCAGCATGTCGCCAGCACCATAAGATCAGCTACCTACAGGCTGTACATGCTGCGCAGACTCAGGTCGCTGGGGACGCCGACAGATGAGTTAAGGGGGGTGTATCTTACTTTCATCCTCCCCAAACTCATGTACGCCTCCCCAGCGTGGTCCTCCTCCCTCACACAAACTCAACAGCTACAGTTGGAGAGTGTGCAGAAAAGGGCGTGCAGGGTCATCCTTGGCCCTGCATACACCACCTATGAAGAAGCCCTGAACACCCTGAAGCTGTCCAGACTATCCACCAGGTACAGTGAGGCTCTAGAGAAGTTTGGAAGGGGACTTCTGAATCATCCACGTCTCAGAAACATGCTGCCGCCTGACGCGCCTCGCCCTACCCGTGCCACCAGACACCACAATAAGATAACGCCCCTAAAGGCGCCACGTACGGACCGGTACAGACTCAGTGCGATCCCCACCATGGTGCGAGCCATCAATCAATAGTCTCTTCTAGATTTGACTTACCTTTAGGATTAAGGTCAAGTATTTCCCCACCCCCAATGTACATTTTCAGTTTGTTGACTGACTAAAGAATAAACCGTTTATTATTATTATTATTATTATTATTATTATTACACATAATAATTTTCAGTCGCCTTATACAGCATTCACGGTATTCATGATGTGTTGCCACTGTGGCCAAAAAGAAAACTCACTGCAATGTCTGCTACGAGACATTATTACTAACTATTCATGAAACAGCTATCCGTTTCATTTCTTTAATAGGAAAGAAAGACAGGAAAAGACCACATCACAAAAATTAAAGTGAAAATTTGTGAAGAAACTAAATGTTTCAAAATCCTCCTCAAGACAAAAAAAAATAAAATAAAAATAAAATAAATAAATAAATAAATAAAAATAAAAATAAATAAAAAAAATGAAAAAAATAATAATAATTCTTCAAACATGGATCAAAGCCGTTTGTCATCTCCGCAGTTGTTACATAGCAAAACAGAATATTTCGTTGTCTGGAATCTCCTTCCCTAAGCCCGTTGCCGTCGTGAGCTGAGGATTAGTGATGCAGATTCCCTGACTGTGGGCTCCCACCCTCTGCCCAACTAATTTTGTTTCTCCTATTTTCTTTTCCTGCTGGGGTGTTAGGTGAAGAACAGAATGGATTCCGTGTGGACAGGAGAGAGGAAGACAATATGTTTGTGGTGCATTAAATGATTGAGAGAGAGAAGAAGGATGGAGGTAAATTGTACTTAGGTTTTCTAGAAAATGAAAAAGCTTATGATAGGGTGAATACAAAAATGCTAGCTAGAGTTTTAGGAAAGATTGGATTGAGTGCAAAGCTTGTTAATATAGTAAGAAGTATGGATGTGGACACAAAAGCTAAATACAGAAAGAAGTATGTATTTGGACATAAAAGCCAAATACATACGAAGACAAAAACAGACTGGGTGAAAAGAGTGAAAAAGGAGTTAGACAAGGATGCATATTGTCACCAACTCTTTTTAAGCTTGTTTACGGAGGAGTTAGCTGCCAGATAGAGAAGAACGAATGCAGGAGTGAGTGTGGGGTATGATAAGATATGTGTACTCTTTTATGTAGATGATGATGTGGTTATGATTGAATCAGCAGGTGAGCTCCAAATTTTGCTGGGTGTTATAGATGGGTATGGAAGAGACTTTGGAGTGAGATTTATCGGTGAGAAAAACGAGGTCATGATTGTGAATATGTCAGAAGGTAAAAGTAATACAATATGGAGACTTGGAAAAAATTAGTTCCAACAAGAATACAAGTACTTAGGGATGTGGATGAGTTCGAATGGGCGTGAAAAGGCAGACTGAAAAAAATAGGCACGGTAAACCAGTGAGTATAGGTCGACTGGGAAGCGCGGCAAGGATGAGAGCCAGTGTGACGTACTGAGAGAAGTGTGGAAGAGTGTGGCTGTGGCTAGTATAATGTATGGTATGGATGTGATTGCATGGAATGAAAGTGAAATTGATAAGTTAGAAGTAGGGTAGAATAGAGTAGCAAGGATGGCACTGGATGCACCTAGTTGGTAGGCTACACAGCAGTAGAAACTTTGAGAGGTGATATGGGATGGAGTACATTTAGGGAAAGGCTGACAAAAGCGAAATTTAGATACAAGATTTGGCTTGACTGGATGAATAATACAAGAACAGCAAGGAAGGAGTAGCTGAGGAATGAAAGTGGATGCAAATGGAGGAAGAGATGCATTAGAATGACAGACAGGAGTGGATTACAAGTTGTGAGGGGGATGAGAATGGCTGGGAGAAATCAAAATGAGCGTGAATGGGTCGTGACAAGAGGAGGCAGAGTGGAAACTGAATGGTGGAGGCAGAGTGGGAACTGAATGGGATATGAGAAAATAGAAGAGTGAGATAGACAGAGAAGTGAAGTGTGTGAGACTGAATGAATGGAAGAATGAGATGGAACGAAAGAAAATTCTGGAATGGTACAAGGAAAAAGTGGCTCTTATGTATGAAAGGTGGTATGATGGAAGCCTGGATGGTGATCTTCTCTTCCGAGATAGGGCACAGTGTATGGATAGGAATGCAAGGAATTACAGATGGTCTGAGTCCCGCATCAAAGTGTGCCAGGTGTGTGATATGGGAGAAGATGAGACTGTGGAGTATGTGGTGCTGGAGTGTGAGAGATGAGTGAGACAGGAGAGAGATGATGCAAGTGATTCTGACTGAGTTAGGGCATAATAGGAATGAAAGAGTGGAGAAGACAGAAAGAGAAGGGATGGTGGTACTGCTGGGACTATGTAAAAAGACGAATGAAAGAATGATTGAGGATGTGAAAGAGTTTCTGGAGAGAATGTGGCATGCCAGATGTAGGGACAATTAGTGAAGAGGATACTGTTCATTTTTTTTTTTTTTTTCTACTACAAGAGTTGCCGATTCAAAGGCCTGGTTCAAGAGTGATCCCGAGCCATCTGTAGCATCAAGATCAAGATCCTAAATTGTACCTAGGTTTTCTGGATATAGAGAAAGCTTATGATAGAGTGAACAGAGAAAATGCTAGGTTGAGTCTTAGAAAAGATTGGATTAAGTGCAAAGATAGTTAACATAGTGCAAAGTATGTATGTGGACATAAGAGCTAGATACAGACTAGGAAACATAGAAACAGACTGGGTGAAAAGTGAGAGAGGAGTTAGGCAAGGCTGTATATTGTCACCAACCCTTTTTGGCCTGTATACAAAGGAGCTAGCAGCCAGGATGAGAAGAATTGATGTAAGGGTAAGTGTGGGGAACGATAAAGTATGCAGATGACGTAGTTGTTATGAGTGAATCGGCAGATGAGCTTCAAAGTTTGTTGGATGTTGTGAATGGGTATGGAAAAGACTTTGGAGTAAGGTTTAGCAGTGAGAAAAGCAAGGTAATGACTGTGAATAGGTCAGAGGATGAAAGTAATGTGGTATGGAGACTTGGAGAGAATGAGTTGAAACAGGTGCAAGATTACAAGTACTTAGGGATGTGGATGAGTCCTAGTGGGTGTGCAAAGGCAAAGAATGAAAAGATAAGTATGGTAAACCAGTGGGTAGGTCGACTGGGAAGCGTGGCAAGGATGAGAGCAAGTAAGTATGATGTGTTGAGAGAAGTGTGGAAAAGTGTGGCTGTGCCATGTATAATGTATAGTATGGATGTGATTGCAAGGAATGAAAGTGAAATTGATCAGTTAGAAGTGGGCCAGAATAGAGTAGCAAGGCTGGCACTGAGTGCACCGAGGTGCACAGCAGTTGAAGCCCTGAGAGGTGATATGGAATGGAGCACCTTTAGGGAAAGACTCACAAAAGCCACACTTAGGTACAAGATTAGGCTTGAGAGAATGGATGATGCAAGAATAGCAAGGAAGGTGTACCTGTGGAATGAAAGTGGAAGCAAATGGAGGAAGAGATGCATGAGAATGACAAACAGGGATGGACTGCAAGTTGTGTGGGCGATAAGAATGGCTGGGAGGAGTCAAAATGAGCGTGAATGGGTGGTAACAAGAGGAGGCAGAGTGGAAGCCGAATGGAATGTGAGAAAATGGAAGAATGAGATAGACAAAGAAGTCAAATGTGTGGGACTGAATGAATGGAAGAATGAGATGGAAAGAAAGAAGACCCTGGAATGGTACAAGGAGAAAGAACCCCCCGAGGTATGAAAGGTGGTATGATGGAAGCCTGGGCGGTGATCTTCTCTTCCGAGCGAGGGCACAGTGTATGGATGTGAATCCAAGGAGTTACAGGTGGTCTGATTCCGGCAGCAAAGTGTGCCGGATGTGTGACACGGGAGAGGATGAGACGGTGGAACATGTGGTGCTGGAGTGTGTGAAGTATGCCAGAGACAGGAATGAAATGATGCAAATGATACTGACTGCGTTAGGGCATGATAGGAATGAAAGAGTGGAGAAGACAGTAAATGAATGGATGGTGGTGTTGCTGGAACTGTATAGAGAGGCGAATGAAAGAATGATTGAGGCGGTGAAAGAGTTTTTGGAGAGAGTGTGGAGTGCCAGATGTATGAACAATTAGGAAAGAGGATGCTGTTCGTTTCTCTCTTTTTTTTTTTTTTCCTTCTACAGGAGTTGCCGATCCAAAAGCCTGGCTCAGGAGTGATCCTGTGCCACCTGTACCATCAAGATCAAGATCAAGATCCGTGTTCTTTGCCATATTTAACACTGGAAAGGAAGAATGCAGATGAACTGGATGAAAGAATCAGTAGGGATGAAGTGGAGAGGTGTGTGAGAAGGCAGAAGAATGGCAAGGCAGCAGGTCCAGATGATATACCCTATGAGTTCTACAAGAATGGTGGGGAGGTAGTGATAGACAGAATGACTGAGTTATTCAACCGAGTGTGGGATGAAGAGAGAGTGCCAAGAAAGTGGAATGAGAGCCGAGTGTGTCTGTTGCATAAGGGAGGATTTAAGAGTAAGAATGAGCTGAAGAACTACAGGCCAATTGCATTAGTGAATACAGTAGGTAAAGTTTTCAGTGCAGTGTTGAATGAGAGACTGTGTAAATGGATTGAGAGAGCTGGAGTGCTGGGTGAAGAACAGAATGGTTTTCGTAGGGACAGGAGAGCTGAGGACAATATGTTTGTGGTGAATGAAATGATTGAGAAGAAAAAGAAGGATGGGGGTAAATTGTACCTTGGTTTTTTGGATATAGAGAAAGCTTATGATAGAGTGAACAGAGAAATGTTAGGTAGAGTCTTAGAAAAGATTGGATTGAGTGCAAAGATAGTTAACGTAGTGCAAAGTATGTATGTGGACACAAGAGCTAGATACAGGCTAGGAGACATAGAAACAGACTGGGTGTAGATTGAGAGAGGAGTTAGGCAGGGCTGTATATTGTCACCAACCCTTTTTAGCCTGTATACAGAGGAGCTAGCAGCTAGAATGAGAAGAATGAATGTAGGGGTAAGTGTGCGGAATGATAAAGTATGTGTGCTCCTTTATGCAGATGATGTAGTTGTTATGAGTGAATCGGCAGATGAGCTTCAAAGTTTGTTGGATGTAGTGGATGGCTATGGTAAAGACTTTGGAGTAAGGTTTAGCAGTGAGAAAAGCAAAGTAATGATTGTGAATAGGTCAGAGAATGAAAGTAATGTGGTATGGAGACTTGGAGAGAATGAGTTGAGACAGGTGCAAGAATACAAGTACTTAGGGATGTGGATGAGTCCTAGTGGGTGTGCAAAGGCAAAGAATGAAAAGATAAGTATGGTAAACCAGTGGGTAGGTCGATTGGGAAGCGCGGCAAGGATGAGAGCAAGTAAGTATGATGTGTTGAGAGAAGTGTGGAAGAGTGTGGCTGAGCCATGTATAATGTATGGTATGGATGTGATTGCATGGAATGAAAGTGAA
The DNA here is from genome assembly GCF_035594125.1 of Scylla paramamosain. Classification (NCBI taxonomy): domain Eukaryota; kingdom Metazoa; phylum Arthropoda; class Malacostraca; order Decapoda; family Portunidae; genus Scylla; species Scylla paramamosain. The sequence goes on along the minus strand of NC_087164.1, from coordinate 8,433,161 downwards.
ATTGATCAGTTAGAAGTGGGCCAGAACAAAGTAGCAAGGATGGCACTGGGTGCACCGAGGTGCACAGCAGTGGAAGCCTTGAGAGGTGACATGGGATGGAGCACCTTCAGAGAAAGACTGACAAAAGCCACACTTAGGTACAAGATTAGGCTTGAGAGAATGGATGATGCAAGAATAGCAAGGAAGGTGTACCTGTGGAATGAAAGTGGAAGCAAATGGAGGAAGAGATGCATGAGAATGACAGACAGGAATGGATTGCAAGTTGTGTGGGCGATAAGAATGGCTGGGAGGAGTCAAAATGAGCGTGAATGGGTGGTAACAAGAGGAGGAAGAGTGGGAGCCGAATGGGATGTGAGAAAATGGAAGAATGAGATAGACAAAGAAGTGAAATGTGTGGGACTGAATGAATGGAAGAATGAGATGGAAAGAAAGAAGACCCTGGAATGGTACAAGGAGAAAGAGGCCCCGAGGTATGAAAGGTGGTATGATGGAAGCCTGGGCGGTGATCTCTTCCGAGCGAGGGCACAGTGTATGGATGTGAATGCAAGGAGTTACAGGTGGTCTGAGTCCCGCAGCAAAGTGTGCCAGATGTGTGACATGGGAGAGGATGAGACGGTGGAACATGTGGTGCTGGAGTGTGTGCAGTATGCCAGAGACAGGAATGAGATGATGCAAGTGATACTGACTGAGTTAGGGCATGATAGGAATGAAAGAGTGGAGAAGACAGGAAAGGAATGGATGGTGTTGTTGCTGGGACTGTGTAGAGAGGCGAATGAAAGGATGATTGAGGCGGTGAAAGAGTTTCTGGAGAGAATGTGGCGTGCCAGGTGTATGAACAATTAGGATAGAGGATGCTGTTCGTTTCTCTTTTTTTCCCCTTTCTACAGGAGTTGCCGATCCAAAGGCCTGGCTCAGGAGTGATCCTGTGCCACCTGTACCATCAAGATCAAGATCAAGATATTCTGTAATCCGTAATCCTTGCCTTAAAAGAGTACTTTAGAGTAGTATAGAAAGAAAGAGGCCCCAATTTATAAAACGTGGTATGAGGAAAACCTGGGTAGTGATCTCTTTCTAGCGAGGGCACAGTGGATGGATGTGAATGCAGGTAATTACAGATGGTCTGAGTCCCGCAGCAAAATGTGCCAGATGTATGATAGGAGAGAGGATGAGTCGGAGGAGCATGTGATACTGGAGTGTGTGAAGTATGCCAGAGGCAGGGATGAAATGATGCAAGTGGTGCTGAGTGAATGTGAACGTCAGAGTGGAAAAGACAGGAAGGGAATGGATGGTGTTGCTGCTAGGACAGTGTAGACTCTATAAAGAGACGAATGAAAGGATGATCGAGGCGGTGAAGAAGTTCCTGGAAAAAAATATGGTGTGCTAGATATACGAGTTATTAATGTGAAATATGGTGTCTATTTTCTGTTTACCGTTTTTCTTTTTCCTCTACAGGAACTGCCAGTACAAAGGCCTGTCTTGATATTGATCTTGATCTTGACGCTGTAGGTGCCTCTGGATTACTCATAGGCCAGGCCTTTATAACGATAATTCCTGTAAGGAAAAAGAAGAAAAGAAGAAAAAAAGGCAATCAGAAAACAAACATCATCTCTCTCACACCACTAATCCCTACATCTAGCACACCACTTTCTCTCCGGGAACTCCTTCATTGCCTCAATCATCTTTTCATTCGTCTCCCCACACAGTCTCAGCAGCAACACCATCCATTCCCTTCCTGTCTTCTCCATTCTGCCATTTCCCAATTCTCTCAGCACCGCTTGCATCATCTCATTCCAGTCCCTAGCATACTTCACACACTCCAGCATTACATGTTCCACCATCTCATCCTCTCCCATGTCACACGTCTGGCACACTTTGCTGTGGGATTCAGAGCATCTGTAACTCTGCCTTTACATCCATGCACTGTGCTATGACTCGAAAGGGAATATCGCCACCTAGACTTCCCTCATACCAGTTTTCATACATTGGGGCCTCTTTCTCTCTGTACCACTCCAAAGTACTCTTCTGTTCCATCTTATTTTTCCATTCACTCAGTTCCATACGTTTCATTACTCTATCTTATTTTTTCCACTTTCTTACATCCCATTCTTGGTTCATGAGTAATCCCGAGCCATCTGCAGTATGAAGATCAAGATCAAGAATAATCATCTGTCAGTTAAGGTGGGACTGAATGAATGGAAGAATGAAATGGAAAGAAAGAAGACCCTGGAATGGTACAAGGAGAAAGAGGCGCCGAGATATGAAAGGTGGTATGATGGAAGCCTGGGCGGTGATCTTCTCTTCCGAGCGAGGGCACAGTGTACGAGTATGGATGTAAATGCAAGGAGTTACAGGTGGTCTGAGTCTCGCAGCAAAGTGTGCCAGATGTGTGACATGGGAGAGGATGAGACGGTGGAACATGTGGTGCTGGAGTGTGTGAAGTATGCCAGAGACAGGAATGAGATGATGCAAGTGATACTGACTGAGTTAGGGCATGATAGGAATGAAAGAGTGGAGAAGACGGGAAAGGAGTGGATGGTGTTGCTGGGACTGTGTAGAGAGGCGAATGAAAGGATGATTGAGGCGGTGAAAGAGTTTCTGGAGAGAATATGGCGTGCCAGGTGTATGAGCAATTAGGATAGAGGATGCTGTTCGTTTCTCTTTTTTTTTTTTTCCCCCTTCTACAGGAGTTGCCGATCCAAGGGCCTGGCTCAGGAGTGATCCTGTGCCACCTGTACCATCAAGATCAAGATCAAGGTGAAAGGTGGTATGATGCAAGGTCTATATACTGGTGTACATAGATCTTGGTATGATGGAAGCCTGGACGGTGATCTCTTCCGAGCGAGGGCACAGTGTATGGATGTGAATGCAAGGAGTTACAGATGGTCTTCAGTCCCGCAGCAAAGTGTGCCAGATGTGTGGCATGGGAGAGGATGAGACGGTGGAACGTATGGTGCTGGAGTGTGAGAGATGAGTGAGACAGGAGAGAGATTATGCATGTGGTTCTGACTGAGTTAGGGCATGACAGGAATGAAAGGGTGGAGAAGACAGGAAAGGAGTGGATAGTGTTGTTGCTGGGACTGTGTAGAGAGGCGAATGAAAGGATGATTGAGGCGGTGAAAGAGTTTCTGGAAAGAATGTGGCGTGCTAGATGTAGGAAAAATTAGTGTAGAGGATGCTGTTCGTTTCTCTCCTTTTTTTCCCCCTTCTACAGGAGTTGTCGATCCAAAGACCTAGCTCAGTAGTCCCGAGCCACCTGTATCATCAAGATCAAGATCAACATAAGATCAAGATCAAAAAGATTTATTTCAGGGAGGGAGAGGAAGCACGTGGTGCTTCGGGAGTTTTCATTTTGCAGGTATGTTTGTCAGTCATTCATTAACTGCTGAATCAAGGTTCATATGTGTGTGAATGTTAAGGATTACTTCTTATGATCATTAATCAAGTCGAACGTTTCCTCCAACCAATACAAAATATAAATTATATTTTTGTTGTGTTGGAGGAAACAGCAACACCGCCATTAGATGGTTCACTTATCCTCTTGGTTCATAATTGCATTCGTGTATTCTGGAATGTATGATCGGATTATTTGTATATTTATAGAGACGTGTTGTTGCCAGACAGTGCACAACGGCTGTGACAATTGGTGATTGGCTGAGGGTGGACAGGATGGTTACCGAACAGCCCCTGCCTTGCCTATGCTACTACTGCTACTGCGCTCCCCAGAACTTTGTTTCCTAGTCACTGCTGCCAATGAGGTGTGACTGGAGTGCAGATGTTAGGGATCAAAACCAAATTCAAAACTGTTCTGTTCAAACTGCCATTCACTTCTGTGACGTGCTATGAAGTAGTTAGGCGTGACTGATGTGTCGCCACTGGGTTTTATTCCTCATTCATGTGTCTTGGCCGTTCACAAGTAATGAAAGCTGTTCTTGAACATAGTGCAGATAGGAATTACAGCAGCACAGGCAAAGCATGGACCATGTTGTGCTCATCTTGTCCATCATCTGCCAGCCACCAGTCATCACATTCGTTGTGCACTGTAACTTAACCATGCATGACCCCAAAACCGTAAGTTTTCATCACCATGGGCGCATAATCTAGCTGCTCCATGAGGAGTCACTATTAGTAAGATTAAATTTTCATTGAAAATTTCATGACCATTATTTCAGTAATCTGTTTTACATCTACTGATTATTCAGCTAGAAGCTAAAAGAGGTAAATTTATAGTTTAAGCCAATGTCCCCAGTCTCTACCCACGGCCCATGGCGTTATTATTAATTTCCGACAAGTAGTGTAATCATTAGAAATGATGTGAATAGTGAGAACAAAATGAGGTAGGTTATTACCATGTAGTGTGTAATGGCTTAAACTATAATAAAACCCTAACCTAACCTAACCTAACCTAACAACTGAAGTTCAGGCAACAATACACCATTCATGTTTACCTGTGGACTTAGAAAAAGTTGAGAGCGCTGTGCATTCCCAGGCCTATTGTGGCGTTATTATTAATTTCCGACAAGTAGTGTAATCATTAGAAATGATGTGAATAGTGAAGAACAAAATGAGGTAGGTTATTACCACGTAGTGTGTAATGGCTTAAACTATAATAAAACCTTAAAAGATATTGGTGAGTGATACCAGGAGTAACGGAAGTCTTCCGTTCCATAAAAAAAGTTATCCACTTCACATGATTAATACTTAAATTATTCATAATTTAATCATTTGACAGATAAAAAGACTAACCTGAAGATACTACTGTTAAGCTGCCATCACACATTCAAGATTCTCATCATGACAGCACCAAGAATAGCATTTTTTGTAGTCATAATATTTAGTTACAGTTATTGGTCAGTCAAGAAAACGTCATGACCACATCACAATGGACCTATGACCATCAAGACAGCATCATGACAGCGTTATGACAACGTCACGATTTGTGAAATTAAAAAATTCAAAGGTAATTTTTGCCATCATGACAAAGTGACAATGGGCAAGACAGTCACAACAATCATGACAGTCATGATGGTGTCATGATGATGTTGCGATAGTATTACAATTAAACCCCCATGGGCAGGAGATATGAAAAGGGATGGGATAGAATTCATTGCATGCCCCATTTACCAGTAACCTGAAACAGTGGTATTATTATTCTGACATATAATTTCATTACAAGTGGACTTGAAATTAAATTTTGTGGACTTGAAACTCTGAAACTCACACTCAAATTATTGTGAATGTGGATTTTTTTTATTTATTTATTTTTTTTTTTTTTTGTGTGTGTGTGTGTGTGTGTGTGTGTGTGTGTGTGTGTGTGTGTGTGTGTGTAGGAGGGACACCAGCCAAGGGCAATAAAAAATTAATAAAAAATGAAGAACCCATTAGGATGCTGGTCCCCAAATAGGGTCTGAAGTGGTAGTCAAAAATTGAAGGATAAGTGTCTTGAAACCTCCCTCTTGAAGGAGTTGAAATCATAGGAAGGTGGAAATAGAGAAACAGGCAGGGAATTCCAGAGTTTACTAGAGAAAGGGATGAATGATTGAGTTAACTCTTGCATTAGAGAGGTGGACAGAATAGGGGTGAGAGAAAGAAGAAAGTTTTGTGCAGCAAGGCCATGGGAGGAGGGGAGGCATGTAGTTAGCAAGATCATAAGAGCAGTTAGCATGAAAATAGTGGAAGAAGATAGCAAGAGATGCAAAATTGCACTGATGAGAAAGAGGCTGAAGACAGTCAGTTAGAGGAGAGGAGTTGATGAGACGAAAAGCTTTTGATTCCACCCTGTCTAAAAGAGTGGTATGAATGGAATCCCCCCAGACATGTGAAGCATACTCCATGCATGAACAGATAAGGCCCTTGTACCCAAGTTAGGGTAGTGACCCTGTGTAGGGGATTTGGGGAGGCATGACCAGCTAGGAAAGGTTATATGAAATTACATAAGAACATAAGAAATAAGGGAAGCTGCAAGAAGTGACCAGGCTTACACGTAGCAGTCCCTGTATGAAACACACCTACCTATTTCCATCTGCTATCCCCATCCATAAACTTGTCTAATCTTCTCTTAAAGCTCTCTAGTGTCCTAGCACTAACTACATGATTACTGAGTCCGTTCCACTCATCTACCACTCTATTTGAGAACCAATTTTTTCCTATCTCCTTCCTAAACCTAAATTTTTCAAGCTTGAACCATGTAGCACTAACTACATGATTACTGAGTCCGTTCCACTCATCTACCACTCTATTTGAGAACCAATTTTTTCCTATCTCCTTCCTAAACCTAAATTTTTCAAGCTTGAACCCGTTATTTCTTGTTCTACCCTGGTTGCTGATCCTAAGAATTTTGCTTACATCTCCCTTGTTATAACCCTTGTACCACTTAAAGACTTCTATCAGGTCCCCTCTTAACCTACGTCTCTCTAAAGAATGTAAATTTAACAGCTTCAACCTCGCCTCGTAAGGGATACTCCTCATCCCCTGTATCCTTTTAAGTCATTCTCCTCTGATTAGGTTAGTTATCTAATGGGGAAGGGGCATTGTAGGAGTTAGAAAAGTTAATCTTGTTTTTATCTTACTTTTTTGTGCAGCAAGGTTAGTGATTAGATGGGAAAGTTGTTCTTTTGGTGATGCTATGAAAACTTTGTGAAATATGGGCTTCCCAAAATAAAGGAAAATTCCTTGTATATAAGGAAATTTCTCTAGATTTTGAAAAGCCCATATTTTACCTATTTTATTTTCCTGCCCAAAAACTTAGGTATCTACTTCCCCTCTAGAGAAAATAGGTAAGCCATGAAAAAAAAAAGACAAAATTTAGTAGTTTCATAGCATTCTTGATTTATCAAGAAACTCAGGATTGTTTCTATCACTAGACTTGAAATCACTTATTGAGAAAAAGCTGGTCATGAGCAAGGTTGGAATTTTTTTTATTCCTCATATATAAATCAGTTTAAATAAACAAATAAGTAAGCTAGGTAATATAATAAGTAATCTCGAAGGAAACAAAAGGTTTAAGGTGTTTTTTTTTTCATATAGGAGGGGGACCGGTCAAAAAAATATAGTAATGAAAAAAGACCCACTGAGGTGCCGGTCCCCAAATATAGTTGAAAGCGGTAGTCAGGAATTACAGGATAAGTATCTTGAAACCTCCCTCTTGAAAGAGTTCAAGTCATAGGAAGGTGGAAATATGAAAGCAGGCATTGAGTTCCAGAGTTTGCTAGAGAAAGGGATCAATGGTTTAGAATGCCAGTTAACTCTTGCATTAGAGAGATGGACAGAATAGGGTTGAGAGAAAGAAGAAAGTCTTGTGCAGGGAGGCTGCGGGAGGTAGGTATGCAGTTAGCAAGATCAGAATAGCAGTTGGCATGAAAATAGCAGTAGAAGATAGCAAGAAATGCAGCAGCTGGAGGATGGGATGAGAAAAACTGGCAGAGACACTTCAGAACGTCTAACTTCATAGAAGCTGTTTTAGCTAGAGATGAGAGGTGAAGTTTCCAGTTTAGACTATAAGTAAAGGACAGACTGAAGATCAGTGTAGAAGAGGGGAACAGTTTAGTGTCATTGAAGAAGAGGGTATAGTTGTATGAAAAAGTTACAAGTTCATAGGTGGAGGAACTAAGTTTTGAGGCATTGAACAATACTAAGCTTTATTTATTGAAGGGTTGGGCATCTATGTAAAGACTTCGGAAAGTGCAGGTTGGTATCATCACCGTAGGAGTGGATAGGACAAGAAGTTTGGTTTAGAAGATCACTGATGAATAATAAGAAGAGAGTAGGTGACAGGACAGAATCCTGAGGAACACCACAGTTAATAGATTTAGGAGAACAGTGACCACTTACCACACCAGCAATAGAATGGTCAGAAGAGAGATGAAGTTACAGAGAGAAGGATAGAAACTGTAGGAGAGTAGTTTGGAAATCAAAGCTTTGTGCCAGACTCTATCAATTGCTTTTGATATATTTATGACAGTGACAAAAGTTTCACCAAAATCCCTAAAAGAGGATGACCAAGACTCAGTAAGGAAAGCCAAAAGATCACCAGTAGAGTGGCCTTGACAGAACCCATACTGGTGATCAGACAGGTCATGAAGTGGTAGATGTTTCAGAATCTTCCTGTTGAAGATAAATTCAAAACTTTAGAAAGGCAGGAAATTAAAGGAATAGGACAGTAGTTTAAGGGATTAGATTGGTCACCCTTTTTAGGAACAGGCTGAATGCAAGCAAACTTCCAAAAAAGAAGGAAAGGTTGATGTTGATAGATAAAGCTGAAAGAGTTTGACTAGGCAAGGTGCAAGCATGGAGGCACAGTTTTGGGGAACAATAGGAGGGACCCCATCAGGTCCATAAGCCTTCTGAGGGTTTAGGCCAGTGAGAACATGTAAAACATCACTGCGGATTTTAGTGGGTAGTATGAACTAGTGAGAAGGTGGAGGAGAGGGAGGAACAAGCCTTGAATCATCCAAGGTAAAGTTTTTAGCAAACTTTTGAGCTAAGAGTTCAGCTTTAGAAGTAGATGAGATGGCAGTGGTGCCATCAGGTTGAAATAAAGGAGGGAAAGATGAAGAAGGAAAGTTATTGGAGATATTTTTGGCTAAGTGCCATAAGTGATGAGGGGAGTTAGATCTTGAAAGATTTTGACACTTTCTATTAATGAAGATCAGACACTTTTTAGGTCGTGCTGATACAGGTAGGTCTGGTTGGACAAAGCCTTTGTTAACTTGTACTATATAGGAAATGAATGGATCAGTCTTGGCTACTTTTACATTTTTTATGTATATGTACATATATAGACCTTATTTATCAATATGATATAAAACTAAATTTTTATATATATATATATATATATATATATATATATATATATATATATATATATATATATATATATATATATATATATATATATATATATATATATATATATATATATATATATATATATATATATACATTGTAGTTAGATAAGAAAAAAAAGTAACTGCAGTTTCCTATGGTCATATTTTTATGTCTTTTCCATTGTACAATAAGCTTGGGGATCTGTTGGTAATTTTTTTTATTTTTTATGTAAGGACACTGGCCAAGGGCAACAAAAATCAATAAAAAAAATGCCCACTGAAATGCCAGTCCCGTAAAAGGGTCAAGGCAGTGGTCAAAAATTGGTGGATAAGTGTCTTGAAACCTCCCTCTTGAAGGAATTCAAGTCATAGGAAGGTGGAAATACAGAAACAGGCAGGGAGTTCCAGAGTTTACCAGAGAAAGGGATGAATGATTGAGAATACTGGTTAACTCTTGCGTTAGAGAGGTGGACAGAATAGGGGTGGGAGAAAGAAGAAAGTCTTGTGCAGCGAGGCCGCAGAAGGAGGGGAGGCATGCAGTTAGCAAGATCAGAAGAGCAGTTAGCATGAAAATAGCGGCAGAAGACAGCTAGATATGCAACATTGCGGCGGTGAGAGGGAGGCTGAAGATAGTCAGTTAGAGGAGAGGAGTTGATGAGACGAAAAGCTTTTGATTCCACCCTGTCTAGAAGAGCAGTATGAGTGGAACCCCCAAACATGTATAATTAGATATTAATTTTTGGGTATTTGTCCTTATGGATTCCCACTAAATCACCAGCAGGCATGTACTAGTCTTTGCCACATGACAATGGGAGATTTTCAAAAGTAAATCTAACTGATCTTCTATTTTCTTAACCAAGAGTGACTTTGCCTGGCCTTCAGACTTCCATCAGTCTCTTACTGTGCAAGTTGAACTGACTGCTGTGATTAAGTCATGGCCATGAGATAATGAAGGGCTTTCTAAAACTAAGTCTGCGCTAAACATCTTTAACCTGCAAGCTATGGTTCATCCTTCATAATAGCACAAACTGTGCATGAAAGACTGGCTTACCTTCATGTCAAGTGATAACACTGGCAAAATGGCATCAGACATCAGAGCCTTACCTACCTTTTGTAGGCACTCATGATTTGAATGGTGGTGCTACAGGGTAAGGCAGACTTGGTGGCCCAAGGATGATGTATGGGATTTTTTTCTGTTGTTAGTCTTAATTTCCAACAGGAATATCTGGGGTTAATTGGGGTTGGAAACACTTTACTATATTCCAAATAGATTCAAGACATGGGAAGAATCATTCTTTTGTGATGAGTATTGCATGAAACTGTAGAAGTTGTGGAATAGTTTCATCCCCCAAAGAGAGACAGGTATAACTGTAAATTTATCCCAGTAGATAGCCATGAAAATGGCCTCAAGTCTGATATTGTCATAATATCAGACTATATATATATATATATATATATATATATATATATATATATATATATATATATATATATATATATATATATATATATATATATGTATGTATGTATGTATGTATGTATGTATGTATGTATATTATATATATATATATATATATATATATATATATATATATATATATATATATATATATATATATATATATATATATATATATATATATATATATATATATATATTATATATATATATATATGACTTTCTATTAGAATTCTCTAAAAATTAGTTTCAGTTCTTAGGATCATGCTATTTCATTGGAGGCTGTTCTTCACCCACCCATGACATTATGATTTGTTTTACCCTGTTTCAGTCATTCAATCCTCAATCATCATTGCTGATTCACTTCCCTGCTCCCTCACACCACAAACATGTTGATAACATAGTGAAATATGATTTCTATGATTTCTATGATTTCTGAGTCATATGACCTTTTCAAGCAATGGTACTTATTTACTTATCTCTTGCAGAAATTAGAAAATCTGGTATTAATTTCAAGATGACTCAAGGAAACGAACAGACTGCCACCTTGAATTTAGTGAAGACAAGACATGTTGCTCCTGAAGACTGTTGGTGAATTATATCTCCATCTATATGTGGTAAAAAGGGAGATCAATAGGTCACTCCAGTATTAATCCAAAGCCATAATAATAATTAGGTTTAAGTGAAAACAGTTCATAATACTACTCAGTATGTAAGAAACTGATGAATCCATTGCAGTTTCAAAATCAACAATATTTCAAAATGTTATCTTTAATAGAATATTGACCAATTATACTTCAATTTTCTATAAATGTTACTCTTAATAGCTGGTACAATGTATCCATATTTTAAGGTTATCAGATGAAATACCTTCTTCAATCATCATCACTGTCATGGTAAATGGTGAGGTAACAAGAAGTTGAAGCCATAGTGTGACCATCGTGACTTAAAGATCTAATTGCAGCTTAACTCATTTTCACTAAGTATCCAGGCATGAGCTTCCAGTTAATTAACTCTAATGCAGGGAAGGAGCTGTCTTTATTTTATTTCATTTTTTTTTCTTTTTCCCTCCCTGTAGTGCCTTTTCAGATTTTTTTGTGAAGATTAGTCATTAGCAGTTCACTATTTATAATGCATTCACATTTCCTCTTTACTCATCCTTTTCAGGAACAAGATCTAATTTTCCTCTTGTGAATGTGATAATAACTTTTCAGGTCATATCTTATTCGAGGTGTGCTGTGGCAGAAGGGTACCATATGGCAAAATCAATATTTGCAAGAAAACACCCTTAAAGATTGGTAATGTTTGGGAATAATTAACTCAAGAACTGTTTGAGTTAGAATGGCTTTGTATATCAAATGAAAGTTGAGTTCCTTAGCTTTCATTTTGATGTAACGAGAAATATAATCACAAATTATTATCATAATTGGTACCGTTCTCTCTCTCTCTCTCTCTCTCTCTCTCTCTCTCTCTCTCTCTCTCTCTCTCTCTCTCTCTCTCTCTCTCTCTCTCTCTCTCTCTCTCTCTCTCTCTCTCTCTCTCTCTCTCTCTCTCTCTCTCTCTCTCTCTCTTAGTGCTTGGGAGAGTGTGGGTGGGGCAGGACACAGAGAGATCAAAGACCTTACAGGATCAGAATGCCTGTCCTTTCTGCAGGCTGACCTCCATGATGTTCTTATTGTCAGTCTTGTAGTCTAACTTGAGTAGGTAGCCCTCTTGGAAAGCCAAATGCAGGAGGATTTTGTGGCTGTTTTTAAATATGCTGCCTGGCACACTATGTTTAGCAATGTACTTGGAGAGCGTTGAAACTGAAGAACGGGGTCATCTTGATGATAGGGAAACCAACTGCTACTACACTCTTGATGATGTTGATGTAATCATCAGGCGTATAGATGACCACCCAGTTTGTTATCTTACACTTGATGTTGCCAAATGCCCTGTCACAGGCCATGTATCTGTGCCTAGGTACCAGGTAGACATAGTTGCAAACAAGTGTTTAGAGTGAAGTTGTCTCAGGTACATCAGGACCAGATTGATGTTTTTGTTCTGTCCTGCACAGTTGTTGCTGATGACAATGAGCTGCCCAAAGTCACCCTAAATCCATAAAGAGTGAGTGTCATGAATTTCTGCTCGCTTGGAGGACAGTGGGGTATGGGAATTCCCACCTTCTCTCCTGCCAAGATTTGTACTTCTGTGACATAGTTATTGTGTCTGGTGGCTGATGGCAACCCTTGTCCTTTGTTTCCCTTGAGTCCCAGTGCACAACTAACAATAGAAATGGAGGGACACGTTGACAACTATTTCCCTGTGTCCTGATGTGTGAATGAATAGAGCGTGACTAGGATTCCCTGTACCTCCAATCCTATTATTGGGAAGTGTACTGAGTCTACCAATAAAACATCATTGAATGAGAGAGGTATCATTAAGATGCCTTTTTTTAAAATGCATGTTGTGTGGGTGGTCGAGATGTGGCGCTGGGTGAGGTGGGAGAATGAGTCAAAGGTCAATTGTATTTGCATGAACAAGTTTGCCTGATATGGCCAAAAGTAGCACCTCTTCCCAATACCATATCTCTGTTGTTCTACAACTGAGGGACTTCCAATTTGTTTTATCGTGTACAGGAAAGATTGTTGGTGAAAAAACACTAATGTACTGTTTTTGTCAAAAATTGTAACACAGCATTGATGAAAGAAAATTTGGGGCAAAACTTACCAGCATGGTGCACACTCTAAAAGGAATCATTTTGTCATCTAGCCCACTCTTCAGAGGTTAGCAGACTTGAGTTTCAACCACTTCTTCAGGCAGCTGGCCACCTCAATGGACCCACATTTAGCCACAGTCTCATCCCACACAAACATGAATTGAGGTTGTGGATGCAGAAGTATGTCTAAAGTTTATGCTTGTAGTATGCAGTGCTTGTATGCAGCTTCACTGTTGGTAAAATCTGCTGCAGATCAATGCACACTGTTCTGGTTTCAGGATTGTTGTCATCCTGAAGACACTTCATGTAGTCTTAGGCCTTCTTAACTTCCTTTTGGTGGTCATCCAGTTTCTCCTGCTGATTGGCCTTCTGCTCAATAGTGGCATTACTCATTGGTATCTGCAGTCAAAGATGTGCTGGTGTCCACGTTTGGGAGCTTAAAACGCATGTTAAACTCACTGGTGAACACTTCACTTCAATAATGAAAAGACACCCTTTTGTCTTGCGTGTACTGTTGCCACATGCAGATCAGATACATGTATAGCTTCCTGATGTTGAGGGTGCTGTCAAAGTATAGCCTGTTGGGTGCTTTGGCTCTGCTATAATGGTTTGTCAAGGCAGGGAAGAGGCAAATATGTTCCCTGATCTGCTCTGCTTTGCAACCCATAATCTTGTTGGCGGCTTGTGGTGGAAATGGAGGTCAAGCAGTGGTGTGGCAATTTGGGTCACTTTGTGTATAGCCTTGTCGATGCATTTTTTGGTGGTGTTATGCATTGCCATGAATCCAGATAAGCACACCTATGTATGCATGTTATTGTAGCTCACATAATGCACTGATCGCCTGCTCACTTCATATGTCATACATTTTTGTTTCACTGGCATGACATTGATCATTTTCTGTATGTAAGCATTCTGGAGATTGTAGTTGCCAAGTCCCCATAAATGCTGGAAAATATACTGGACACCTGCCTAGGTTACCTTTTCAAAACATCCATCAAGATAAGGTGTGCCTAAAGCATGGCTGGCTGGAAGGATTAATGTAGGCTTCACCTTTATTGTGTTTTGCCTTGGCGACAGTGTGCTTCAACTTTTGGGTTTTAGAGCCCTTTTTCTGCCTTGCAAGGAGCCAGGTAAAGAGGGGAGGACAGTTCTCAGTGTCACTGGCACTATTATCACTGCTAGAATAATACATGATAATGACAAAAATTATGCTTAAATCCAGTGAAACCGCTCATTGCATTAACTCAAGGATAGCTGGGTATGGGACTTGAGTGGGGAGGGAAGGAAATAGATGGTGGTGGGGATCCAATACTTTCTTTGGCTCAATGCTCTGACATCATGGAATGCATCGTGTCTCTCATTGGCTGGTCAAGTGCATGTAGAGAGTTAACTTCTGGTGCAGTTTCCTCTGGCTACTCACATTCTGAGTAATGAAAGCAGAAAATCACTTTGTAAACAATAAGACCTTGGAAATGTCAGAAGAAGGATGCTAACTCCACTATCCTTTAGAGCAGGAATTCAGGTCTCTGTCAGTGTAAAAATCTGTTTTGGCTGTGATGGTGGTTAGTATCCTTCTGCCGCAGTATGCCTCACTTATTACCATGAATACTTTTACCTGGCACCATGCTAGTATTATTTTTTGACTGGTATTTTTCATTGCACTTGGCACTGGCTGTTGGCATCTTCCAGCACCTTTTTTGCTGTATGTCCACTTGCCTTATCATTGGCACAAGTTTAAGGGAATTTGGAGTATTGTAAATCGGTATTGATAAAATACTGTATTTGCCAGCACATTAGACGCACTTTTTTTTCTTGGAAAAAGTATCTCATAATTACTGTGCATCAAATGCAGCCTTAGTACAGATATCTAGGCCTGTAAGTCTAAGCCTATAGGTGTAGAGTTGAAACACTAGTACACACAGTACAAACATTGTTGCTACTAATAATATTTCCTGGTAACACTTGCAGCTAACATTCCCATGTCACTTGCATCAGTTACTAATTTAACTGTTAACTTTGGGTCATATCTCATCAGTAGCAAGTCACTGACCAGCATGTGCTTTACTCTTTTGATTGCTTCCTCCGCTGCCACTTCACCCCTTTCTTGAGCACATCATAGAGTGGTGTCAGTGTTGTAGCAAGATATGACAACAGGTGAGAGTAATAAATTTTGGAGTGTCATTATGTTCATTAGATTTGGTAATTACCATATTACTTCCATCTTTGGTATTTGCTTAAGTTCTGCACTTGTTATTATTCCTGCACTTGTTATTATCCACTCCATTACTGCACTTCCTGCAGGTCAAACTCGCATTGTCTTGAAGTTTCACTCAATTTTCTTTTAGTCACCCCAACAGTTTTTTGAGTTTTTTCTATTAACCCCTAGGTGACGGGTGTTTGGTGTGGGAACCTCCTCTTATTTTTTTTTTTGTTTAAAAAAAAAATCACTCCTTAGAGTTATATTTCCTTTAATACAGAACCTAGAATAATGAAACTTATAGCATAAGAAGCACTATATTTCTCCTTTCTAATGGTGTTTTTGTCTGACTTGTTATTTTAGTTCAGCTGGCAGTAAAAGTTGAGTAACTATAACACCAGCTGCTCTGCTAGGGTGGTGGGTTGTTTGTGTTTGTTACACTATATATGGCACTCAGTACAACTTATGTGCCTGCATGTCCCATCTTGTCTGGCCCTATCTGTCCCGCACTGCTCTCTCCACATTTTGAAAGAAATGTTCTTCCGTTGTGCCCTGAAGTTCCATAAAAATGTGATTCCTTCTCTAGCAACAATTACTGGGAGTGGACAAAATTGCCTTACATTTGCACTTAACCATGCATAAGAATGAGGGCAGATCACCTCCTTCAATGATTCTTGTTTTGTATGTCATGAAAAACTGGTAGGGAGCAGTTTTGTAAGTGTTGCCAAATAATGTTAAAAACTTCTCTCTTGCCTCCATATGATTTACAGCGGGAAAATCACTTGGCACATTATATGCATTATTCATTGTAGCCCTGAGATGTGCACCATTGTGTCACCCATCACTCGGAGGTTAAGTTTCTCGTGTAATGCCCTGCACCCCCACCCCCACCCCGCCACTTGAAAGCCAGGTTATTGTTATTGTTATTATTATTATTATTTATTTATTTTTTTCCAACTAGTTGGTAAGGAAATATCTACGCTTGCTGATTTATGGTCTTTATTTTTCCTTCACTTGTGGTAGTGTTAATACTAATTCACACCATTCATATTACATCAGGTAGCATAAAGTATCTTTTTAGTAGCGCTGAAGATTTCATTACAGTAATGTAAATACTGGTCGAATTAATCACTTGACACACCTCACACATTCACCAGTAACAATAATGGGCTTTAGTGTTTGGATATTACATGAGTATACAGTCTCATTCACCTGGAGAGGGTGGTATTATTCACGCACATGACTTGAAAAATAATTCACTGGTGTTTACATAAGAATAAACAATCTCCTTACTACATTTTCCTATAACCTGGTATAACACGGCCTAATCAGCATTCCGAGGACCGAACCTGGTGGTTACGTCCCCGTATGATAACGAGAAATACTGCACAACCTTAATAATCTGTGAACTAAACACCCCATTCTCACACTATTAAGTATACCTGACCAAACACACACATGAGGGATGCACAGACAGACTTTTCCTTTACCTCCACTGGCTTTCCTGTAGTGTAAGCAAGCCAAGACCCCTCTGAGCGGGAGTCAGGCCGGCGTCTTACAATGCCAGGAACCTCCCCCCCTCCATAGTTTTCAGATTCTTCCTCAATGTAATTAGCAAATGATTGGTTTCAACCGTATAATAAACGTTTACATTACTTTACTCATATACCTGATGTATTTGTTCCTCTGAGTAGCAAGGTGAAAAATTCTAGCCACAAGCTAATACCTTGTATGAAAATAATGCCTTTATTCATAAAGAAAATTGATCACCCATTTCCCGCTGGCGCCAACATGTCTGTCTGTCTTTATGTCTCGGGGATGTATGCATGATGTAATAACGACTAAATCTTACCCATAATTCTTATACTAACTTAATTCTTATATTACTTATATTAACTTAATATTACGTCCCGGCACTACACGAGATTTTCCTTCCCAAATAGAATTTTTCACCCACTCCTGAATCCAACTCTTCCTCCATTTAAGGACATTTTCCTTTTCCAAGTAACAATAATCCCCTATCCTTTATCAACAAACCGCTGGCCAGATTTTGAATTTCACCAATGGCTCCGGGAAACATTACATTCAGCATTCTTTCCTCTTATGTTACAACAATTTAGTTGACAATGGCCTCATATAACCATAACTCCACAATGTCCCTTGGAGACATGACCCCGAATTTCCTTAACAATGAGGAAGTTAACCACCCCAGCCAACTTCTTGGTGCACCGTCAGTATGAAGCCTTAGTCTTAAGACTTCCGCTGCTCTCCATGGCAAGATTTGGCACTTCCAGTAACCCAACTCGTTTTACACTTCATCCACACTCTCATTCACACAACAATTCATTGTGGTCAGGGATTACTAAAGTAATTTAAGAGAGCTTACCACGTCCTGAAGTAGACTACTACAGTGTGACCCGTGTTGACTGTTAGTTACAGTAAAAGTCTGCGAAGTTAAAGGGTAACAACCTCCCTCCTCCCTTATTTACCTTATCTCTGTGCCTAGTTTTGTTTTTACTATTATCTAGGTCAGGGCGTGATAATGTTAAGGTAGATATTATACACTTAACAAACTTCTATTCATTCCACAACCTTCACTACTCTAACTCTTCTCTATATAGTGTCTTGGACGGTTATGAAGTGGAAATACAGAAGCAGGCAGGGAGTTCCAGAGTTTACCAGAGAAAGGGATGAATGATTGAGAATACTGGTTGACTCTTGCATTAGGGTGGACAGAATAGGGATGAGAGAAAGAAGAAAGTCTTGTGCAGCGAGGCCACAGGAGGAGGGGAAGCATGCAGTTAGCAAGATCAGAAGAGCAGTTAGCATGAAAATAGCGGTAGAAGATAGCTAGAGATGCGACATTGTGGCGGTGAGAGAGAGGCTGAAGACAGTCAGTCAGAAGAGAGGAGTTGATAAGATGAAAAGTCTTTGATTCCACCCTGTCTAGAAGAGCAGTATGAGTGGAACCCTCCCCCCATCCCCCCCAGACATGTGAAGCAAACTCTATACATGGACGGATAAGGCCCTTGTACAGAGTTAGCAGCTTGGTGGAGGGTGAGAAAAACTGGCAGAGATGTCTCAGAATGCCTAACTTCATGGAAGCTGCTTTAGCTAGAAATGAGATGTGAAGTTTCCAGTTTAGATTATAAGTAAAGGACAGACCAAGATGTTCAGTGTAGAATAGGGGGACAGTTGAGTGTCACTAAAGAAGAGGGGATAGTTGTCTGGAAGGTTGTGTCAAGTTGATAGATGGAAGAATTGAGTTTTTGAGACACTGAACAATACCAGGTTTGCTCTGCCCCAATCAGAAATTTTAGAAAGATCAGAAGTCAGGCATTCTGTGGCTTCCCTGCATGAAATGTTTACTTCCTGAAGTGTTGGATGTCTATGAAAAAATGTGCAGGGTGGTATCATCAGTGTAGGAGTGGATAGGACAAGAAGTCTGGTTTTGAAGGTCATTGATGGCAACTGAGCCCTCCATCGCCTGCACTGTCAGCAGTTTCAGGTCAGCCTTGGTGAACCTGAGGGATTTTAGAGCTGAATGGGAGGAGTTGGCCATGACTCCTTGCCAGCTGATGGTGAACGTGTGGAATGTTGGGTGGTGGCCTGTTGTGTTGTGGACCCACTCCCTGATATCTTCAGTGTTGTAGTGCGACACTTTGAGTCTGTGGGTGTTCACCAAGGTGTTTCCAAGAGCCGAATCGGAGACCACTTCAGGCTGCTCCCCCACAGCATGACATCAGGGCGCCTCACTCCTGCTGATGTTCTAATAGATGGTTCACAAAGGGTGGTCCAGCCCTTCTTCAATTGTTGAAGTAATAGAGTGAGGACGTGGTTGTGCCTCTTTGTTCTTTCAGGTGCCACCACAGGGCAGGACTGTAGGATGTGGCCGATGGACTCTGGCCGTCCACACCCTAAGTTACAATTAATGGAGGCAGTCGGTTGCCCCCTAGCTGCCCTCATCTTGTTATTAATTAGTTCCAGTTGGGTCTTTATGCTGTTTGTATATACATGCCCTTTCATCAGTAGGGTTCCATCTTCAACCCACTGATGTGTAGAGGGGCAGTTGCTGTCTTTGAAAGGCCCCTAACATCAACTGTGGCATAAAGCTGTTCTCTACTATTATGACCAGCATCTCTCATTTCCTTGCTGGTGGACACGGTGGTTGGAAGATTGGCCACAGCGATCCTCACTATTCTTTGATCATGGGAGATCACAATTCAATGGTCCTCCTTTTGAGTGCTGGCACCAGAGTGGTAAGTTGTGGCACGCCCAATCCCCCGTTGCAGATCTTGGTATAAAATGCTGCAATGGGTGTGTCCTTAGGCAGATGTATTGCCTTCTTAATGGTCCTCCTTTTGAGTGTTGGCACCAGAGTGGTAAGTTGTGGCACGCCCAATCCCCTGTTGCAGATCTTGGTATAAAATGCTCAATGGGCGTGTCCTTAGGCAGATGTATTGCCTTCTTAATGAATTTCCTGATTTCTAGATCGAATCTTTTTAAGGTGCCATTGGTGGATTTACCCAGTACACGTTGATATTTGTGTCTGGAGATAAGCACATTCTTGAGGCCCCGTAGCTTTTGCTGTAGCTTTAAAGGGGCTCTCTGCAATAGGCCAAGGTCTTTGATTAGGGCAGCAAGGGCTCTGCTGGGTTCTGCTCTACTGTAGGTCACCCCAACCTCAAGTCCAAGATATTTATATGTTTGCTCAATACAGGCTCAATACAGGGAGAGGCTCTCTGCTTGCAGTGAAGATCTTAGTGTCTTGTTGCCACCTTTTCCTCTTCTTATCGCCAATGATGTTGATTGTGGCACACTTCTGATGTCCAAGTTCTAACCCCACCCTGGACGCCCCTTCCACCAGTGCATCTAACGTGGCCTGGAGGTATCCAGGAGTAAAGGCCGTGAGTGTGACATCGTCAGCATAAGCCACGTAGTTGATGGATTCACCTGAAAGGTGTGCCCCAACGCCTTTAGGAAGAAACTGGAGAGCCCAGTCAAGCGTGACATTAAAGAGGTAAGATGATAGAGGGTCTCCTTGTAGGACTCCTCATGTGATATTCATTGTAGTTCCCACGAGGTTAGTGGTGGCTTTCTTATATAAGTTGCCTAGAAACTTGGTGAGTTTGAATAGAAATCCTTATTGCTTGGTGGCGGCAAGGAGCAAGGGGTGACCCACTGAATCAAACGCCTTCTTAAAATCTATGAAGAGAAGTTAGAATGGCCCTTTGTGGCATTGTTCATTAATTGCTGGATTGAAGATAGATTAACAGTAACTCCCTCTTCTGGGACAAAACCTTTCTGTTTACATGATAGAGGAGCTGCTGTCATGGGGTGGGCTGCCATGATCTTATTGAATAGATGGAGCAGCAGGTTGACTATGGGGCCTCAAGAATGTGCTTATCCCCAGGTTGGACAATTCCGGCATAGGCCAGGATTGTCCTGGGTTGGTAGGCTCTGCCACTTTGGGTATAAGGGTGGTCTTCCCAGCAGCCCAACTTGCAGGGAGATCCCAAAGATAGAGTAAGGAGTTGAAGACCCATTGGAGTTTTTCAATCCCAAGGGTCCTCCCATCAGGACCCAGAGAAGTTGAGGTCTTTGTAGTGTTGATAGATCTTGCCACCTTTTCAGCTATTACAGGTCCAGGGACTTCTAATTCAGGCCTCACAGGACGTAGTGATCATCTATCAGTTGGGGAAGGTCTTTCAAAGAGGCCAGACCTGGTGGAGAGACAACCAGAGGTGGAGGAGGCTCTAGGATGAACTGGCGCATTAGTCTTATGGCGCTCAGATCTACATGGTCCCTTAATGGCCTCAAGACATCAGTGGGGTAGCACATTGGTCCTAATGAGCTGACTGATGTTTCTCTTGCCCTCATTTTCAGCCTCATAGGCCGCCATTCTGGCTGTCTCCTCAGGGTCTCATCAGGCCTTTCTCTGAGCAGCTGAGAATTTGGCCGCTTCCACTGCAGGGAACGTTTCAGGGTGGGAGGCCCTCTCGTGCACCCTTCTCCCCTAGAAGGTAGTGAAGGCCCGTTGACACGAGGGGCTGGTCAGGCTTCTGTCCTCACTCATGGCTAGTGGCATGACAGTCACTCATGGCTAGTGGCATGACAGTTGCTCAATTTGCAGACATCACCGAATGCAACTGATCCACTAGAACTCTGTGATGGGCGCCGCAGAGGAGGGAAAGTGTTCTCCGCTCTTTAACTGAGGGATCTTTTCTTAAAGTTAAAGGACGTTGCCCGGCAGGAGGCCATGTGGAGGCCCTTTCCCTTTAACTATGATTGATACCGTAGGGGGATGCCAGCAGTGCAAGCGGACAACTTATCTGCACAAACAAATAAGACATCAATTCATAGTTACTCCTGCCAGAACCCTGAGGAACACCACTGTTAAATAGACTTAGGAGAAGAACAGTGACCGTCTACCACAGCAGCAATAGAACAATCAGAAAGGAAACTTGAGATGAAGTTACAGATGGAAGGATAGAAGCTGTAGGAGGGTAGTCTGGAAATCAAAGCTTTGTGCCAGACTCTATCAAAAGCTTTTGATATGTCCAAGGCAACAGCAAAAGTTTCACCAAAATCTATAAAAGAGGATGACCAAGACTCAGTAAGGAAAGCCAGATCACCAGTAGAGCGGCCTTCATGGAACCCATACTGGTGATCAGATAGAAGGTTGTGAAGTGATAGATGTTTAAGAATCTTCCTATTGAGGACAGATTCAAAAACTTTAGATAGGCAGGAAATTAAAGCAATAGGACAATAGTTTGAGGGATTAGAATGGTCACCCTTTTTAGGAACAGGCTGAATGTAGGCAAACTTCCAAAAAGAAGGAAAGGTAGATGTTGACAGACCCTGAGTTGAAAGAGTTTGATTAAGCAAAGTGCAAGCACGGAGGCACAGTTTCAGAGAACAATAGGAGGGACCCCATCAGGTCCATAAGCCTTCTGAGAGTTTAGGTCAGCAAGGGCATAGAAAACATCACTGCGAAGAATTTTAATAGGTAATAAGTAGTAGTCAGAGGATGGAGGAGAAGAAGGAACAATTGCATTGTTTAAGGTAGAGTTTTTATCAAAGGTTTGAGCAAGGAGTTCAGCTTTAGAGATAGATGTGATAGAAGTGGTGCCATCTGATTGAAATAAAGGAGGGAAAGAAGAAGCAAAGTTATTGGAGATATTTATGGCTAGATGCCAAAGTCACAAGGGGAGTTATCTTAAAAGATTTTGACATTATTAATGAAGGAGTTTTTGACTAGTTGGACAACAGACTTGTCATGGTTCCGGGCAGAAATATAAAGTGCATAAGATTCTGGTAATGGAAGGCTTAAGTACCTTTTGTGGACCACCTCTCTATTATGTATAGCATGAGAACAAGCTGTGTTAAACCAAGGTTTGAAAGGTTAGGTTGAGAAAAAGAGTGAGGAATGTATACCTCCATGCCAGACATTATCACCTCTGTTATGCACTCGACACACAAAGAAGGGTCTCTGACACAGAAACAGTAGTCATTCCAAGGAAAATCTGCAAAATACCTCCTCAGGTCCCCCCAACTAGCAGAGGCAAAACATCAGAGGAACCTCCATTTAGGGGATTCTGAGGAGGGATTGGAGTGATAGGACAAGATACAGATATGAGATGGAGAAGAGAGGGTGATAGCATAAGTAGGATTAGAGGTCAGGAAAAGGTCAAGAATGTTGGGTGTATCTCCAAGACGGTCAGGAATGCGAGTAGGGTGTTGCACCAATTGCTCTAGGTCTTGTAGGACGGCAAAGTTTAAGGATAGTTCACCAGGATGGTCAGTGAAGGGAGAGGAAAACCAAAGCTGGTGGTGAACACTGAAGGCTCCAAAAATGGAGATCTCTACAAAAGGGAAGAGAGTCAGAATGTTCTCCAGTTTGGAAGTTAAATAGTCAAAGAATTTGTTATAGTCAGAGGAGTTAAGTGAGAGGTATACAGCACAGATAAATTTAGTTTGAGATTGATGCTGTAGTCACAGCCAGATGGTGGAAAACTTGGAAGATTCAAGAGTGTGGGCACGAGAGCAGGTTAAGTTGTTGCGCACATAAACGCAACATCCAGCTTTAGACTGAAAATGAGGATAGAGAAAGTAGGAGGGGACAGAAAAAGGGGTTACTGTCAGTTGCCTCAGACATCTGATTTTCAATGAGGAAAAGAAGATGAGGTTTAGAACAGGAGAGGTGGTGTTCTACAGATTGAAAATTAGATCTTAGACCGCAAATGTTGCAGAAGTCAATGAAGGAAAAGTTGGGGGGGGGGGGGTGTCAAGACACTTAGAAGGGTCATTATTAGAAGAGCAGTCTGACCTGGAGACATTTGTGGTCCCTTCCCCAGATGGGGACTTCTCTTTCCCTCACCATTTATTCCTTCTTCACCCATTACCACCTCTTCTGTAATTTACTACCGTCCAACCACTCCAAATCATAAAGTGTGTGTGTGGTTGGTGTAGCCGCACCGGCTGGGCATCAATTGGCTCTCAGGTGATCTGTTTTACTGATCACACCCATCATCGTAGGGTCAAGGAAAGGCAGTTCTCTCTCTGACGTTTATTGATGAGGTAGGCATGACCGTAAGAACTGCGAACAAGTTCTCGGTCTCAATTTCTTACAAAATAACATTATACACTGATATTAAACACGTTCAACATATTACAATATTCATTAACCCTTTCCTTCCGGCGCTTAAACTATTTTCCCGTTTGCTATGACAGCTGAAAATGGTAAACCTAGAAATTGTCAGAAAACTGTTTGAATACTAATAATTATTTTCTCTTTGTTATTCTGAATACAATGATGTACTTTGTAGCTCGATGTGACCTCTGTAAGTTCAGTTTATGCCTTATCAGGGATTCTTCCTCCTCCCGCTGTGTGATCCGTCTTCCAGAAACAGCCCGGAGAGCGATGACACCGCGTGCGCACACACACACACACACACACACACACACACACACACACACACACACACACACACACACACACACACACACACACTCTCTCTCTCTCTCTCTCTCTCTCTCTCTCTCTCTCTCTCTCTCTCTCTCTCTCTCTCTCTCTCTCTCTCTCTCTCTCTCTCTCTCTCATCTTGGAGGGGAAATTGTACACTTCCAATGAGAGAGAGAGAGAGATGAGAGAGAGAGAGAGAGAGAGAGAGAGAGAGAGAGAGAGATTTCATCCCTTTTCATATCAAGTTTCAGGCAAATAACATTCTCTCTCTCTCTCTCTCTCTCTCTCTCTCTCTCTCTCTCTCTCTCTCTCTCTCTCTCTCTCTCTCTCTCTCTCTCTCACACACACGCTTTCATGCGCCAACCTGTTAGTTGATTCTCTCTCTCTCTCTCTCTCTCTCTCTCTCTCTCTCTCTCTCTCTCTCTCTCTCTCTCTCTCTCTCTCTCTCTCTCTCTCTGACAAGTTACCTTCTACCATTTTATTATAAAATCGAAGATAATGAAAAAAATAACATGAAAGAATGATAGGTAATATTTTTTTCACTTTCCTGTACAAGAGGAGGAAAAACATAATGTGACTTTATAATAAAATATGCTCTGAGAACTGAGAATTAGATATATTAGAAAATTTAGGGTATGTTGCAACAATAGCTGGCAAGAAGCAGCGGAAGCCAATGATATCAGTGTCTGCAAGTTAGTCATGGCAGAAATACCGCCCAAAGATTCGTCTCCTGCACCTCCTTCACCCCCTCAAAATTCTCCTCCCTCCCTCCACTTCACTTCTTCGCACTCCTCCCTCCCCTGTGATCTCTCTTCTGTCCCACACTCCTTCCCAACCTCCATTTCGTGCTTCCTCCCATGAAGTCCCTCGTTCTCTCTCCAACACTTCAACTCCCTCTGAAATCCCTCCTTCTCTTTCCTTCACACCTTCACTTCACACTCCCTCACCTGAAGTCCCTCCTTCTCGCTCCCACACACCACCACTTCGCACTCTTCCATCACCTCAAAGTCCTCCAAACTACTTAAGTTTCCTTCTCTTCACCTCTTCGGTTGCCTTCATTTTCCTCTCCTTATACCTCACCTTCAGTCTCTGCCATGTCTGGTATGTTCTCCTCCCCACATCTTTCACCATCTGATACCATCCTGA
The DNA here is from genome assembly GCF_035594125.1 of Scylla paramamosain. Classification (NCBI taxonomy): domain Eukaryota; kingdom Metazoa; phylum Arthropoda; class Malacostraca; order Decapoda; family Portunidae; genus Scylla; species Scylla paramamosain. Next base: position 8,407,874 of record NC_087164.1, on the reverse strand, counting down.
TGGTGCAGGATGAATCAGATTTCTCTTCCGATGAAGATAATCAAGTAGAGATATACCAAATTGGGTTCCAGCATCACAAGCCTTGTGAGGAATAAGTTGACAAAAAATATTTTATTTCAAGTAACTATGTTGTTATTACAAATGAGACATACTATTATTACTAGATTATCATATACTACGATATTAATTTTATAGCTAGGTAGGAGTAAATTCTAGTAAGCCTAGGTCACTTATTATTACAAAATATGACATGCACATTTTTATAATTAGGTAGTATAAAACTATAACTAAATAAATATTTCCCATCACTAGGAGACGATGTTTAGTAAATGAGCAGCATTTCCCAAGGGGACTGTCACCTGTCAGAGGAATATAGATGTATTCAGCCATGAGGAAGATGAGTCATCACACACACACACACACACACACACACACACACACACACACACACACACACACACACACACACACACACACACACACACACACAGACCAAGTGATAATCCCCATCCTCCTTCCATCTGCCCTTTCTCTCTCTCTCTCTCTCTCTCTCTCTCTCTCTCTCTCTCTCTCTCTCTCTCTCTCTCTCTCTCTCTCTCTCTCTCTCTCTCTCTCTCCTCTCTCTCTCTCTCTCACACGCACTTTTCAAGAAACATATATTTTACCTTGTGAAATACTATGCGTATGTGGAAATATTTCCCATCACTCTACGAGACGATGTCGTTTCCGTAGTAAATTGAGCAGCATTTCCCAAGGGGACTGTCACCTGTCAGGGGAATATAGATGTATTCAGCCATGAGGAAGATGAGTCATCACACACACACACACACACACACACACACACACACACACACACACACACACACACACACACACACACACACACACACACAGGATTGTCATATAGTACTATTCAAGAAACATTTATTTTACCTTGTGAAATACTATGCGTATGTAGACTGAAATGTTGGATTCCTTCAAGGACACACTCCCTCCGTCCTGCCTGTGATAAGGAGAGAAGGGGAGATAACATGGGCGGGTGAAAACAAATAGCTGTCATTCTGACCCCCTTATAGTGAATCTCACAAGAAATATATCAGTACCGTATAAAATAATATACATTTATATTTACCTAGCAAATTGTGTTGAATGTAGAGCTTCCTCTTGTTCACTTGGAAATCTTTGAGGAAGTGATATTGCCTATAGCAATCCCCAAGGCACAATCCAACATCACACCCTTGGCACATTGTGGTGACCAATTTATGTTTCTTCTCCCTCTTCGTCGTTGTCTTGCAGACTATGCATTCCCGCTGTCCCATCTTGCGTACACCCTTGGCACATTGTGGTGACCAATTTATGTTTCTTCTCCCTCTTCGTCGTTGTCTTGCAGACTATGCATTCCCGCTGTCCCATCTTGCGTGGGTTTGCTGGTGTCAGAGGGACGTGAACGGGGCAATGAAAAGCCACTCCGCCATCTAGACGTTGCAATGATCCCTGGAGTGTATCTCTCTGTATACCTGAGAGCTAGGCCTTCAGGTTGCACTGCACACCCTCCAGCACCGGCGGGACGTGGCAGGCCTCACCGTCATATTCAAGGTGTAACAGCAACGGGTGCCCGCGACTACAGGCTCTGGCAGTATGCCTGACATGCCGAAGTCACCACCAGAGCTGTCACGCGCGCCCCTGGGGAGCTACTCCAGCCCAGGTGCAGAACGTGGCACCAGCAAAGACAATTTCTGAGCACGTACATCGGCTGGTGGAACAACGTTTGTTACTGTGCAGCCAAGTGTTGAGGGTTGGACCAGGCAACAGTTCAAAACTGCAGTAAATGTGTGGTTATTACAGACAGGACAGAGAGAGAGGCTTTCAGATAGAAGGCATGAACAGTGACTTCTTTAGTCTATTTTGTTGTATTAAATATGTAAAGTATATGTACAGCAATTCTGTAAACACATATGACGTGAGTTTGTATAAATAGAGAGAGAGAGAGAGAGAGAGAGAGAGAGAGAGAGAGAGAGAGAGAGAGAGAGAGAGAGAGAGAGAGAGACTCCATAGCAATACACCGCCAACACACTGAACACAGTACATCAGCATACATCACCATCGTTATAAGCTTAGACGTCATCGCATCCCTCCACCACACACGATTGTCCACCACATCACAGACACCCACTCCACCACTGCAACCGCTTTACCACTGCACTGTACACAAATAATATTGCGTCATCTCATAAAACATAATTCTTGCATCACTCAGAGTTAAGTGCCTTCCACCGAAGAAGCAAGTTCTCTCTCTCTCTCTCTCTCTCTCTCTCTCTCTCTCTCTCTCTCTCTCTCTCTCTCTCTCTCTCTCTCTCTCTCTCCACAGCACCACAGCACTATCGGGCCCACGCGTAAGAACACCTCTCCTTCCTCTTCTCTTCCTTTTCCTCACACCAAGACATTCGCAGTAGTGCCGCAGTACCTAAAGCTGCAACTTTATCGCCCAGGTCGCTTTCAAGTTACCTTCTGGGAGCCTCCTTCTGGCCTGCAGGCCTCGTCGCTAGTTTGCGGGAATGTAAACTTTGATCTTTGATGTCTTACAGCCTCAGAGTTTAAATTACTTGTTTAAACAAGGTCACCATAGAGAGTAGTCCTTACACTTTTTTCTTCTTTGTGTGCGTGTTGAATATGCCAGAAACTCTTTCAGATGTCGAGGATTCATAACAGTTAACATTTTCGAAATTTCGTCTCATTACGTATGATTCATACACGCTCAGGAGTTCCTTGCTTGTGTTCTTCATTTGGCTTGAGATAAACCATTTAGAGATGTAAGGCCTCAGCTGTAAAACCAGCTGATATACAAGCGCGCTGGCATCCACTGTGCGAGTTGGGTTACATCTTGAGATGGCCTGGGCCCGAAACTGGATCAGGACATTTTGGGAGATGAAGGGACTGAGAAGAAACAACCCGCTATATATTATGTAATATGAATAAACGGTGGACGGAAATTCGCTCTATTGGAAGCCAAAACAATGATAGCTTACCACTACAATGAATCGTAAAAGGCGTTGTGAAAGTTTTAGTTTCGTAACTGTCACAAAACAGAAGCAGCGAAAGTTAATCAATAAATTAAATGTACTTTCTTACTCGAAAGGTAATCAGTAAATCAAATATACTACTCAATAAATTAAATGTACCTTCTTACAAAAGAGTTCAATATAAGTAAAAGTCAACGGAGAGAGAGAGAGAGAGAGAGAGAGAGAGAGAGAGAGAGAGAGAGAGAGAGAGAGAGAGAGAGAGAGAGAGAGAGAGAGAGAGAGAGAGAGAGAGAGAGAGAGAGAGAGAGAGAGAGAGAGAGAGAGAGAGAGAGAGTTCTGTAATTCACCAAGACTTCATCACAAGCGGACTTATAACCACCAACCGTTACCCTCTCAGTGAGAGCTCATTATTACCGATCATGGGTAAGACTGTGAGGTAAGACCGTAACCTCACACACACACACACACACACACACACACACACACACACACACACACACACACACACACACACACACCATCCCCCTGGTCAGGGGAGACAGTAATTGCCCCGCTTGTCAGCGGAAAAATCCCAGAGGTGACCAGCCCCTTGTGAGGTTCAAACCTATGTCAGACATGGCGGCCAACATAGACTCTGCTCCTTTGCCACTGAGCCGCGAGGCAGTGTGTGTGTGTGTGTGTGTGTGTGTGTGTGTGTGTGTGTGTGTGTGTGTGTGTGTGTGTGTGTGTGTGTGCTCAGGCGTTGGAGCCAAATACAACAGACACAAGTGGCGTTTGCGGGAAATGGAGCGAGGAGGGGAGAGGAAGGATAGTAGACACGGGGAAGCAAAACGGTGTGTGAAGATGTAGTGAAGGAGAGTGGCGTGTAAAGCCCCGTACACATTATGTATCATGATGCGCATCGTGTTGAATGGATGTGTTGAAAAAGTCGTTTTTCAACACGAAAGCGCATCACCAACGTGTTGCTGGGTCGGCTCGATTTTCAAATTGCAGCTCAGTGATGCATGACCAGTCAGAGCGACAGGATGTCCGGTCACGCTCCGCTCCAGCGCCGATGGCTCTCCTATCTCCACCACCCGCCATACCCTTTGAGTGGACAAGGGCCAACACCCAACATTTCATTGAATTGCTCAAGGAACATCCATCTGTTTGGAACATCAAGTCCAAGCAGTATAAAATGAGAAACGTCAGAAGTGCACACAGAGCAACTACACTCCATAGTAGAGTCTCCTGGCAGATTCCATCATCGGCGCACATCCTCCCCGCATGAAAGTTGAACTGTCACTGAGCAGCTGGCGCGCGAGAAGTTGCCGAGAACAATGTGAGCAGTGATGCAGTACAGTTTGGCCGCTAGTAATTTTTTTCAACACCACTACTGCATCACGTGGCTGATACATGATGCATAATGTGTACGAGGCTTTAGGGTATCGCTGCCCTGTTGCTGATAGTAGTGGTAGTGGTAGAGGTACTATTACAGTAGTGGAGAAGGTATTATTACAGTATTGGGAGAGGTACATAACAGTGGTGCTGGAGGCAGGGCCCCTGACCAAATAGGGGCCCAAAGCGAAATTTTATTTGGAGCCTCCCATCTCTCTCCATCCCAAATGTATCATAGGTACAAAATGACCGTTTAACAACATGCCATTTAACTTGATAACCTTTATTAGTAGAAACAAATGTACTGTAAGTATATTTGGTGCTCCATGCGCGCCTCACGGTACCACACGTGCTCATCCATTGCGCATATGCGCAAATGCGTCCCCTCACGCAAAATGTGGCCCCCACGGAAGATGAGGCCCTACGCACAGCGCGTGTTCTGCATTTAGGGAAGGGCGGCCCTTTACAGTGTTGGTGGAGGAGATGCTATTATAGTGGTAGTGGAGAAGATACTATTACGGTGGTGATGGAGGAGGTACTATTACAGTGGTGGAGGAGGTACTATTACAGTGGTGTTGGAGGAGGTACTTTTACAGTGGTGGTGGCGGAGGTACTGTTACTGTCAAGACAAGAGTGAACGTATGGCCATCGAGTGACTGAGATTGAAGGGAATCTCTCAGACAATTTGAAAGGCTTGACGAGGATGACGTCAGTCTCAGTTAGCTGATGAGTGAGAAATACAAAGCAGCCTGGCATCTCAGACTGTATTCGCAGGTGTAGTGGCTTTTCTGTTGCTTGGCGTGAGCTTTTTTTGGCCACCTTCCCGCGCAGTGCAGGAAGGACTGGGTGTTGTGCGCGTGTCCGCCCGTTCAGGGTTTGCACTTCTCTCCGGGGATGATGGTTGGCTCTCACTGTAGGTAAAAAGATGAACGCATAAAAGAAATCCTTTCCTGCTGGGACAAAAAATAAAAAATAAATAAATGCTAACAAAAAAAAAAATTCGTAAACCACAATTATGGGAAAATCCTTTCACAACTATGGGAAAAAGTTTTTCTTCCGCAGCAAAGGAAAAACTTTCTTCCCATCTTAGGAAGAAAAGTCTTCCTCGCGCTACTAGGGAAAAGTATCTCTTCCTGCAGCGAAGGGGAAAAATCTCCTTTCCACCATAGAAAAATGTTCCTCGCAGCACAGGTAAAGCAGTTTATCCTCTTACTGAGAGCAAAGCGAGACAGTTCTCTCCTTCCGTGACACAAAAGGAGGTTTGTCTTCTCAGCATAGATAATCTTTCTTTCTAACACATGGGAAAATTATTTCTCATCTCATAGAATGAAGTTCATCCCTCCTACAACAACGAGAAATGTCTTGCCATCACATGGCTGAAAAAAATAGTGTTCAGTTCTAACGCCCAGGAAAGAAAAAAAAAATCCTCAGCTTCCGACCACACAGAAGGGAGACGCGTCCTCTTGCTGCAGAGAAAAAGTGTCTCCCTACCACACGGGTGAAAAAAAAGATAAATACACAAATAGATAAACAAATGTAGAAGTGTTCCTTTCTATCACAGAGTGGAAAAGTCCTCTCCTTCATCACTCGAAAGGGAGGTCCCTCGCTACCAAAAAAGAGTATAATATCTCCCTTCCACCTGAACCAAAAGAAGAGAAGAAAAATCCGCTCACGCAGAGAAAAGGTTCCTCCAGAAGCTGTGGGGGAAATTATCCTTAAAAGTTAGAGATGGAAATAGAATCTTTCTTTCACTAGGAATATCGAAAATTCTCTCTCTCTCTCTCTCTCTCTCTCTCTCTCTCTCTCTCTCTCTCTCTCTCTCTCTCTCTCTCTCTCTCTCTCTCTCTCTCTCTCTCTCTCTAGCGTCGTTGAAATCAGTGAGTGAATGCCTTCCGATGTCCATCATTATTAATTAATTACAGTAGAACAGTGTTATGAATGGACTCTGCCTCGCCGGCTGGTGGTGGATGGATGTTTATATGTTATAACGTTAATGATTTATTGACTGTGAACACATTCCCCCTAATAGCATTTGAGCAGTTTGAGAGGCGATATTAGTGCAATCTCGTTTTTCATTTATCAGCCATCACGGTTTACAATTACACACACACACACACACACACACACACACACACACACACACACACACACACACACACACACACACACACACACACACACCAGGGGAGAGAGAGAGAGAGAGAGAGAGAGAGAGAGAGAGAGAGAGAGAGAGAGAGAGAGAGAGAGAGAGAGAGAGAGAGAGATGCATGATAAGGATTTTTTTAGAGAAAGTAACAGTATTCTAATGAGAGATTGTTCTTTGGAATACAATAGTCAAAAGACAATGTATTATATGTTCGTCCAAAGGCTGATGGTACTTTTAGTACTAGCACTGCACTATAGAAATTTATTTATATTCACACGTAAAATTTGGAATTTTGAAATACTAATGCATAAACGCTTTCTGCTTTTTTATATTTCAAAATTTCATTAGTATAACAGTTAATGACGCTGTGTTAATAATCAAGTATCATTCATCAAATTAAAGTGAATGCTTTCCACTGATGACTTTGACCCTCGTTGGTCAACTTACAAATTGCTTGGTGACATAACTGCAGACACTGGCAGTAGTTAACAATGATTCATTGAATCATTGAAAAGTCTCCGCTAGTTTTTCTTACCCCCAGCTGCTAACTCTGTGTAGGGCTTATCCCTCCATGTGTTGAGTATGCTTCACATGTATGAGGATGTTCCACTCATAATGCTCTCTTAAACAGAGTGGAATCGAAAGCTTTTCGTCTTATCAAATCCTCTTCTCTAACCGACTGTCTTCAGTCTCTCTCTTATCACCACAATGTTGCTTCTCTTGCTGTCTTTTACCGCTGTTTTCATGCTAACTGCTCTGCTGATCTTGCTAACTGCATGCCTGTCCCTCCCGTGGCCTCGCTGCATAAGACTTTCTACTCTCTCACCCCTATTCTGTCCACCTCCCTAATGCACTAAACTCAATCATTCATTCTTTTCTCTGATAAACTCTGGAATTTCTTTTCTACTTCTGTATTTCCTTCTTCCTGTGAATTAATAATCTCTTTCAAGAGGGAAGTTTCAAGACACATCATCTATTATTTCATAATTTGGCAATGCTTTGGGAACTGGGATTTTAGTGTGCCTTTTTTTCAAATTTTTGTTGTCATTGGCATATATATATATATATATATATATATATATATATATATATATATATATATATATATATATATATATATATATATATATATATATATATATATATAGTCAGTCTTGAGAGACGCTGCTCAGTCATCATCACGTGCAGAGTTCATATCACTTCAGAGAGAGAGAACAATCAATCGTCACGTTATAATCATCTGTCTCTTCTTGTATCAAGTGTGTACATTCTACCTCATTAAATCAAGAACTCTCATTCCTGTCCCTTCCTCGCACAAATCCGATACAAGTGGTGATCAGCGTTGTTGTGCGATCAACGACACACGAACTCTCGACTCTCATGTATCAAGAACACGCTGAGACACAGATATCACGTCCCATCACAGGCAAGATGCGAGGCATTCTTCTTACCACGCTCATATCCAGAGTCACCATACATCCACGTGCTCTCTCTCTCTCTCTCTCTCTCTCTCTCTCTCTCTCTCTCTCTCTCTCTCTCTCTCTCTCTCTCTCTCTCTCTCTCCTGCGGCGGCTGTCTGCCGCCGCATATATGTCTGCCGCCACACCCTGTCGCCGCCGATCTGGTCGCCGTCCTACTTCCCTCCTGAGGTGTGGGTGTCCCTTGGCTCCTCCCTCGAGCCATCCCAGTGCCCACGGCCTTGGGTCCTTCCCCGAGTCACCCCCGCACCCACAACCCACTCCACCAGTGCTCACGGCCAGGCCTCATTGGTCATCTTCCTGTGCCGCTCCACGCGCCGCAGCCATCATCACTTCTCACTGCCCGGACCCGTCTAAGGTCATCTTCCCCCAGTCTGCCCCAGCTGACGGCAAGATGCTGAGGCGCATTCTGCCATGCTCAAGTGGCAGGCGCTAGCAACCGACGGTGAACCACTGTCGCTACCAAGCTCTGTCACAAGGAATGACAGAGTAAGCATTCATCGATTACGCTTAGGTTTCCACACAGTCAGGTCGCTCGGCGAGGACTACGATGGAGAACCCTGCAGGCACTGCGGGATCTTCATGGAGGAACCTCTCGTCCCCTGTCTACTGGACTGCGAAGCAAGGGGCCCGCACAGGACGCTGACAGCGAGCTAGGCACTGCTATGCAGTCAGTAGTGACAGACGGAGATCCGCAGCAAGATACGTAACCAATAAATACGAGACAGTACTGCGTACACGTAGGTACGAATTCCACAGGTAGCACACAGACACAGACGGAACACCAGATAGCCCCGAATTAATGGTCACTACTACTTTTGACCTGTGATGGGCTGTGATCAGCTGGGGCCCCATTAGTATGTGACCAACATCGGGAATTAAGTACCAGGGGTCACTGCTATGGGGAGCAATACCGTTGTGTGCGGCGCCCTTGAAAGGGCAGTACACAACACTGCAGTGGTGTGACAGGAGCTGGGACATGACTGACTGCTGTCTCCCTTAAAAACGCTAGGTAAGGCTGCCGTCCCCTCCCACAGCCGTCACACTGTGTTCCTTTTTTTTCATCTCTCTCTCTCTCTCTCCTCTCTCTCCTCTCTCTCCTCCTCTCTCTCTCTCTCTCTCCTCTCTCTCTCTCTCTCCTCTCTCTCTCTCTCTCTCTCTCTCTCCACACCCTAAAACTTTCCTTCCGTGGTTCGGATGAAGCCACGATAACTCAATGATCCCTTTGCTTTACAAAGGACTCCTTCCACTTGCTCTGCTGCCAGACTTTCACTCACTCCCTACAATTCCCTCTGTTTCCCTCTGCTTTCCACTCTGACTATACTTTTCACCCTGGTTCGAACGAGGCCACTATAATCAAATGGCCCCTCTGCTATCCAGAGGTACTCTTCTGCTGACACTGCTATGACCCTTTGCACTCTGACAGTCCACTCTGTTCCAGCACATTCCTTTCTATCTCACACTATAACTCTTCTACCGTGGGTCGAATCAAGCCACCATGATAAAAATGGACCACTCTACTCAACAGAGGTTCTCTTGCACTTCACAACTGCTATAAAACTTAACACTTCCAACAATTCCCTCTGTTCCGCTCGCCTCCTCAAATTATCTGGTGGTTTGAAATCCCCTCGTTAAACTAAAGGTCCCTCCACTTTATGGAGTACTTCTTCCCCCCTCTATATTTTAATTAATAAATGTTTAAAACAAAGTTACTCTCCGACTTCCTTCATTCCTTTTCCATACCACCAATCCGGGTGGTGCCCGACCTTCGGGCGTGTGTGCGTCCATGGCAGTAATACAGAAACAGCACAAGAGACGGGCCACTTATAGCCCATGTGGGGCTTTGTGCCTCACAAATTAATCAAGCAAACCAGTTCCCCTGGAGATAATCTTAAATAGACCGAAAGACGTCTGGAGAAAATTTACTTTGATTCACTCTTCCACCAACTAAACCCTTACGAGCGCACCCTTGTACGAAAAATACAAAATACGCTATATGAAAAGAATAATGCACATCTTACTGTTGACTTAAATAGTACATGCATTCAGAATGGTCTACTATATATATATATATATATATATATATATATATATATATATATATATATATATATATATATATATATATATATATATATATATATATATATATATATTTTTTATTGTCATGTTATTGGCCGAGTATACCTTGAAAATGAACACGTTTTCTTGGTGTCCCCGTGTTCCGTTTACCTACCTTTCGGACATTGTTCTTATGCTTAGTGATAAGTTAGTATAAGGCTTATTTACTCATTTTATGTCGGGTAATATTATTCTTTTCATAATTTAAGTTTTCTATATCTGTGTATGTGTAAGGGAGGAACTGTAATTGAGGTAGAAATATGTTGAAATGAGGGGAACTTGAGTGGGCAACAACGCATTCCAGGGAGGGGAAAACAGAACGTCCTACGGTCTTAAGGGGAAAGCAGAGCGCCTAAGGCCTTTAGATAAAACGGTGGGGAGGCGTCTCTCAGGAGGAATTTTGGTGTGGAATGGTGATGGAGTGAGCGTGTGGAGGTATTAGTGATGTGGCGGTATAACCTTGATATCCAGAATCAGGTTAGTGAGTCTTTTGTGGTACCAAGAGCTCTTGTCCGCTGAAATTCGGTTGGTGAATTGTGCCGGTGACGCTGGCTTGGGGGGGAGCATAGGTCAAACCGGCAGCCATTTTTGTGAGTAGAGGCCGTGGTGTTGTCCTCGGAAGCTGGTGCTGTCCTTGGAGGCTGGTGTTGTGGTGTGTTGGTGAATTCGGGATGGCGTTATGGAGTTGTAGGTGATCTTTGGTGATCATGGTGATGTTTTGTGAGGTGTGAGGAGAGGAAACACGGAAATTATTGTTTGGGGACGCGGTGATGGCGTCTGGGTAAACTCCTGCGGCTGAGAAAAATGTTTCAGCCGCTAGGTGGTGCAAATAGGTTCTGGTGTTGTGTAGTGACGGAAACGTTATATATTAACGTGAACTACCTCATTTTATTTGTGAATTATCATTAGTATTAATATATATTGTAACATAGAATAATCGTGTTTTCTACTCCCCTAACATTGATCTGGTATTTGAGGTGATTCCTGGTGTGCTGTGTCAAGGTAAGTACAGTGAGAGGGTGCAATTCTGGCGATTTCGGATGGGTTGGTTAGGCACTCGAAGCCTTTAAAAATCCAGACCTCTTAAAACTTTCCGGGATCCGTGTAACGTCCACTTTCTTGGAAAGATAACCGGGATCGTACTTTTATCACTTGAGCTCCTCGTATGAGGCGGAGAAATGCTTTTGTACTACCTAGAACAGCTGATTAGTAATGTTATATTATGTCTGTTTATACTATGTGGATGGAATGATGTGAACGGAAGTATTTAGCATTATTTTGGCCTTTTTCCTATCTATTTATTTATCTATTTTTCCTGCAGCTATTTTGTTGCCACAAGTCAGTATCGAACTGGTATCTTATATTATCGTCTGCACATAAAACCTGTAAGATATGCACATTTATATACATTTTCTTTTTTTTTTCCAGAATCACAAGATTAGTTACATAGTGCATCGAACGATTGTAAAACATGAAGTGTGAAAACAGTCCCGCCGTGGTCGTCCCGCGCGTCAGACAGGCCGCAGCCCGAGAACCACTCCAACAGGATGCAGTGACGTGGGCGCCATTGTGGGGAGGTAAGTATGCACGCTGTGAGTGAGATTATATATATATATATATATATATATATATATATATATATATATATATATATATATATATATATATATATATATATATATATATATATATATATATATACGAGTATATATATATATATATATATATATATATATATATATATATATATATATATATATATATATATAAAACCTTTAAGATATGCACATTTATTTTTTTATTTATTTATTTATTTTTTTTTTACAATACCAAGATAAGTTACGAGTACATAGTGCATCGAACAAATGTAAAACATAAAGTGTGAAAACATTCCCGTTGTGATCGTCCCGCGGGTTAGACAGGCTACAGCCCGGCAACCGCTCCAGTGGTGCAGTGACGTGGGCGCCATTGTGGGAACGTAGGTATGCATGCTGTGGTGAGATTTTATACAGGAGAAATATGTCACTCATGTATTATTAAAGGTTGTATGAGGTTATCATCATCATCATCATTAATGATTACTTTCTGGGGAGAGCCTTGCCGTGCAATTTTGTCCAAAGCTCCATAAGTGAGCCGAGGTGCAGCTTGAGGTTGGACAAGACACCTGTTCCCTGGCGGCAGCAACAACACCCTTGTCAAGTGTGAACATTTCCTGTCATGACACACCTGATGGCTTGACAACAAGGAAAGCAAGGAAACTCAGATGTTTATACAAAACCAATAAATTCCCAAACTTTTAATAATGTAAAGCTGCACACACGCAGGTGTGGTAATGGTAAACATGGCAAAGAAGTCTTGCTTGCCTCATGGTGGTGAATGTTTGGTAAATGTCACTGGGTTGAGTCAATATGTTTATCGCAGAAATCATAAAATAATGTTTTATCACTTTCCTGGCCAACACTAGTGAACCCTTACAAGCGAAAAGAAATCCACATCAAATCCAAGCTCCAACTAGTAACCATGCGGGCTAACAAGGCAGGACATGTGTTCCTGTGGGGCGTGTGACTCCATGGGCCTTCAGGTAACCCAGACGTGCCATCCCTGCTGGGCTCAGCTCACAGTGCGGCCTCATAGGAAACAATGTTACGAAAACATGTTATTTTCAGCAGTTATGTTATCAACCATGACATCATATACCAAAACCAACCAGAAAAGTTTTGTGTGCCATTGTGTGACGGGGATTATTCTAGGTAGACAAATGCCAGTGTTCATTAAATGAAAAAAAAAAAAAAAAAAAAAAAAAAAAGTATATATATATATATATATATATATATATATATATATATATATATATATATATATATATATATATATATATATTAATTTAGAATTTCTATCGGTATTTCTAGATAGGAAGTCCTCCTCAAACAAGCTTGGCGGCCTGTGGGGAATCGGGGTTTGGTAACTTTTTGGTATCACTATACGAGTTCACCCGTTTCGCGACAAAAAAAAAAAAAAAAAATATTGTTCTCAGTGAAATACTTGTATAACACATAGCACAATGGTGTGAATCTTTACCGCCGCAAATTGCTCATTCCTGAGATATTAATTTTTATCATATTTTGTGTTAGGTTTAGTTATTTTTTTTTTTATGTGGATTTCTGCTTGTTTACGTGTATGTGTGGAGGGTATATAATAAATAAAAAAAAATAAATAATCGGCGGAAACGGTTACAAGATTCATTCAAAGTACATCAAAATTTACCAGAAAAATGTAGTTTCTTATGAAAATGACTGTTCCTGATGAGCCTCGCCGCTCGGTCCTGCACCTTGTCCAGGAGAACGAGGTGCCTGTTGGCTGCGCCGCCCCAGGCCAGGCACGCGTACTCCAAGGAGGAGCGGACCTGCGCCTTGTAAAGCAACTCCAGTCCCTTGGCGTCAAGGAACTAGGAGATTCTCCTCAGAGGTGCCAGCTTCCCTGGCGAGTCGCTCCACGTGGGTTCTGAAGTTCAACTTACGGTCGTAAGTCACCCCCAGCACCTCCACCTCATCCCGCGGCGTCAATGTCTCCCCGTTCAAGGTGAGGCGCGGGGCTCTACTCGTCCTGTTGATAGTGAGCTGCTGGGCTTTGTGAGCGACAAACTTTACTTGCCACTTCCTTCTTCAGGCTGCAATGCGGCTCAGGACGGCGATGATGTCGCGGTTGGCTGCAGCTTCCTCCTCCAGTCCATAGCTGTGGGATAGTGTTATGTCATCTGCAAACGCCTTCGCGGTAGGAACGAGGTGCATCAGATCATTGACATACACATTCCACAGCAAAGGGCCGAGGCAGCTCCCTTGAGGAACACTTGCCCTTATGGGCTGTGGCTTTGATTCCCGCCCATTGATGATTACTTTGAGATGTCTGTCTTTCAAGTAATTCTCAAGGAGCTGGAGGAGTGCCCTATCCACGCCTACAGCGCGGAGCTTTGTGATGAGGGCTGCGTGCCACACTTTGTCGAACACCCTCTCGATATCAAGAGCCACAACAGCTGTGGTCTTCTTTTGGTTCAGGGTCCCACTCCACTCCGTCGAGAGGAGCAGGTGCAGATCTGCCGCCGACCTCCCCTGCCTGAACCCAAGCAGTCTGTTGCACAGCAGGTGGTGCCTCTCGAGGTGCCGAGTGACTCTCAAGGCCACAACAGTTTCCAGCACTGGAAACTCTCTCTCTCTCTCTTTCTCTCTCTTGCTTTGATTACTGCCACTAAGATGAGGGAGATGACCTCTTTTGCCGTCCGTCCGTGGACATATCCATATGCAAGGGGGCCGCTATGACTGCACTGGCACGTCTCTGGACGGGTCACATGTGTCACACATGTTTACGTATGTCCCGGGAAACACAACCATACTGTGATGACTGCTTAGTCCTCTTTAGAGTGCGACACTTTCTGGTAGAGTGTCCCAGTTTGATGGACCTGCGTGAGCGATACCTCTTATGTTGTCGTGGTGAAGATGAGACTTTCCGTATCTTGCTACTAGTTGGAGAGAGGACTCTTTCCCCGGGATATGAGACCCTCATGTTTGTGGAGAAGGCTGGTCTCCTGGATAAACTACACTTTCCTTTTTTAAATATTTCCATTTTAAATAATCTTTCCAGTAACACAGTATTAGGCATAACTTTAAACTTGCATCATGAGAACCCTGGGGCAAGTGAGGAAGATACTGTACATAACGAACAACGCTGGGTCCTGGGGTCTGGGTCAGTGAGGCCAGTGTCTTGGGCACATAATGAGCAACTCTGGGTCCTGGGGTCTGGGTGAGTGAGGCCAGCGTCTTGGGCACATAATAAGCAACGCCAGATATCTGCGTCAGCGTTTTCAGCGGCATGGGTACGAAATAAACAACGTCAGACGTATTTTTCTGGGTCATTGGGGTCAGCATCCTCTCACCTGATTTTAATACATTCGAATACCAGCCCTCTTAATTTGTAGCGCTTCAGTTTTCGCTGACTCATCCTATTTCCTTTTATATTTTTGCATTTTCAGTGACTTTTCTATAATTTTACCCTACCACACTTTTGATATTATTATCAATATTTTAGATGCTTTGAACTTTTTTTTTAGCGGCGCTGGATGACCGCGATGTTGCGGCGATTTAAACTTTTCAATTAGTCGTAATCTCTCTCTCTCTCTCTCTCTCTCTCTCTCTCTCTCTCTCTCTCTCTCTCTCTCTCTCTCTCTCTCTCTCTCTCTCTCTCTCTCTGTGTGTGTGTGTGTGTGTGTGTGTGTGTGTGTGTGTTGCAAAACACCATTAAAGTTCGTCGTCAGCATGTTTATCTACCACAGAAAGTTGGCACACACACACACACACACACACACACACACATAGTGCAAAACTAAACATTAATAATATACCTCACTATACCTTTAAAGTACCAACAGCACTACAATACTAAAAGAAATTTCGTTATAACTCATTGAAAATAACTAAGACAGTAATCAACTAGGAAATTATTTAAGTAGTCACTAATGGGAAAAAAAAAAGAAAGAGCATCTCCTGTAGAGGAACCAGTATTGGAAACGGGGAGTGTAGAGGATAACCTGGTAAGGGAAGTGAAAAACAGAAGCAGGAAGAAGCAGGGAAGCACAGCAGGGTTGAGAAGGGAATGACATTTGAGGGAGCAAAGAGGAACAGGAAAAGACAGGGAAGGAAGGGAATGCGGAAGGGAAACAGGAGAAAGATGACAAAGAAAATATTTTCAGGGGAAAATGTAAAGAGGTGTTGGTGGAGGGAAGACTAAAGAAGGTAGAAGGGGAACAGCAACGAGGAAAAGAGAGAGAGAGAGAGAGAGAGAGAGAGAGAGAGAGAGAGAGAGAGAGAGAGAGAGAGAGAGAGAGAGAGAGAGAGAGAGAGAGAGAGAGAGAGAGAGAGAGAGAGAAGCGGTTTGGCCAAAATGAGATTGCTAAATAATACACTGAGCTTTTTTAATTTATCTTCCTCCTCCTCTTCCTCTTTTTTTCTTTACAGTTTTATCTCTCTTCACTTCTTGTTCTTTCTTTCTTCAACACTCCTCCTTGCATTATTCTTTTAAAACTTTTTTTTTAAATTCCCTGCTTTCCTTTCCACTTGGCCTGCATTCATTTCTTACTCCCATATCTTATTTAATTCTCAAGCTCAGCTTTCCAGATTCATCACTCATCAATTTTTTTTTAACCAAAAAGCTTTTTCTAGTGTCACTTCATAACCTCCTCCTCTCCCTTTCCTTACTTCATGACCTTATTCTCCTTCCCTTAATTTTCTTTCCTTCATAAGTACTTCCTGCCAATCTTATATTCATGCCAGCTTTATCTTTTCCTCGATTTCTTATCTTCTTTTTTCCCTCACTTGATATTGCGCTTTACTGCAATATCCTTCTTCCTTCTGCCTTCCTCACCTCTGACTCTCTTACAGTGTGCATTAATTTATCTTCACCTTTTCTTATTTTTCTTTCAATTTACCATCACTGTGTTCTTTTCAATTCTCCTCTTTACTATAAACACCTCTCAAGCTGCCTCTTTATCTACGTCTCTTCCTCTCTACAGTCCTACTTATTTCCTCACTGGTGGTGTAATATTTTCCTTCAAGGCTCGAAACTTTAAAGTTTTTCCACTCAAGTGATAGAAAAAAGTTTTCCCTCATTAGTTTGTTTTAAGGATGCATAGCTATATTCAAGATGGCCGGAGGACGGCCACGCATATACACACACACACACACACACACACACAAATACACACACACACACACACAAATACACACACACACACACACACACACACACACACACACACACACACACACACACAAACAGTATATTTATAATTTCGTTAACGTGGCAACTAAATAAACACAAAAGTCCTTCATCACTGCATCTTTGTTGATGTTGAGTAATTTGTGGAAGTGTTGCTGTTGATGCTGTTGTTGTTGTCGTTGTTAGTGCTGCTTTTTTTTTTTATGTAGGAGGGACACTGGCCAAGGGTAACAAAAATCCCCCCCCCCAAAAAAAAGCCCACTGAGATGCCAATCCCAGAAAAGGGTCCAAAGCGGTAGTCAAAAATTGAAGGATAAGTATCTTGAAACCTCCCTCTTGAAGGAATTCAAGTCGTAGGAAGGTGGAAATACAGAAGCAGGCAGGGAGTTCCAGAGTTTACCAGAGAAAGGGATGAATGACTGAGAATATTGGTTAACTCTTGCATTAGAGAGGCGGACAGAATAGGGGTGAGAGAAAAAAGAAAGTTTTGTGCGCACAGCGAGGCCGCGGAAGGAGGGCAGGCATGCAGATAGCAAGATCAGAAGAGCAGTTAGCATGAAAACAGTGGTAGAAGACAGTTAGAGATGCAACATTGCGACGATGAGAGAGAGGCTGAAGACAGTCAGTGAGAGGAAAGGAGTTGATGAGACGAAAAGCTTTTAATTCCACCCTGTCTAAAAGAGCGATATGAGCGGAACCTCACAAGACATGTGAAACATACTCCATACATGGACGGATTAGGCCCCTGTACAGAGTTAGCAGCTGGGGGGGAAGGGTGAGAAAAACTGGCGGAGACGTCTTAGAATGCTTAACTTCATAGAAGCTGTTTTAGCTACAGATTGCATTGAACAATAACAAGAGAGGCACTGAACAATAACAAGTTTGCTCTGCCTCAATCAGAAATTTTAGAAAGATCAGAAGTCAGACGTTATGTGGGTTCCCTGCATGAAATATTTACTTCCTAAAGTGTTGGACGTCTATGAAAAGACGTGGAAAAGTGCAGGGTGGTATCATCAGCGTAGAAGTGGATAGGACAAGAAGTTTGGTTTAGAAGCTCATTGGTGAATAATAATAAGAGAGTGGGTGACAGGACAGAACCTTGAGGATCACCACTGTTAATAGATTTAGGAGAAGAACACTGACCGTCTACCACAGCAGCAATAGAACGGTCAGAAAGGAAACTTGAGATGAAGTTACAGAGAGAAGGATAGAAACCGTAGGAGGGTAGTTTAGAAATCAAAGCCTTGTGCCAAACTCTATCAAAAGGTTTTGATACATCCAAGGCAACAGCAAAAGTTTCACCAAAATCTCTAAAAGAGGATGACCAAGACTCAGTAAGAAAAGCCAGATCACCAGTAGAGCGGCCTTGACGGAACCCATACTGGTGATCAGATAGAAGGTTGTGAAGTGATAGATGTTTAAGAATATTCCTGTTGAGGATGGATTCAAAAACTTTAGATAGGCAGGAAATTAAAGCAATAGGACGGTAGTTTGAAGGATTAGAATGCTCACCCTTTTTGGGAACAGGTTGAGTGTAAGCAAACTTCCAGCAAGAAGGAAAGGTAGATGTTAACAGACAGGGCTGAAAGAGTTTGACTAGGCAAGGTGCGAGTACAGAGGCACAGTTTCGGAGAACAATAGAAGGGACCCTATCAGGTCCATAAGCCTTCCGAGGGTTTAGGGCAGCGAGGGCATGGAAAACATCATTGCGAAGAATTTTAATAGGTAGCATGAAGAAGTAATCAGAGGGTGGAGGAGTGGGAGGAACAAGCCCTGAATCGTCCAAGGTAGAGTTTTTAGCAAATGTCTGTGCGAAGAGTTTAGCTTTTGAGATAGATGTGATAGCAGTGGTGCCATCTGGTTGAAATAAAGGAGGGAAAGAAGAAGAAGCAAAGCTAATGGAGATATTTTTGGCTAGATGCCAGAAGTCATGAGGGGAGTTAGATCTTAAAAGATTTTGTCACTTTCTGTTAATGAAGGAGTTTTTGGCTAGTTGGAGAACAAACTTGGCATGGTTCCTGGCAGAAATATAAAGAGCATGAGATTCTGGTGATGGAAGGCTTAAGTACCTTTTGTGGGCCACCTCTCTGTCATGTATAGCACGAGAACAAGCTGTATTAAACCAAGGTTTGGAAAGTTTAGGTCGAGAAAAAGAGTGAGGAATGTACGCCTCCATGCCAGACACTGTCACCCCTGTTATAAGCTCAGCACACAAAGACGGGTCTCTGACAGGAAAGCAGTAGTCATTCCAAGGAAAATCAGCAAAATACCTCCTCAGGTCTCCCCAACTAGCAGAGGCAAAACGCCAGGGGCATTTTCGCTTAGGGGGATCCTGAGGAGGGATTGGAGCGATAGGACAAGATGCAGATATGAGATTGTGATCGGAGGAGCCCAAAGGAGAAGAGAGGGTGAGAGCATACGCAGTAGGATTAGAGGTCAGGAAATGGTCAAGAATGTTGGGCGTATCTCCACGACGGTCAGGAATACGAATAAGGAGTTGCACGAATTGCTCTAGGTCGTGGAGGATAGCAAAGTTGAAGGCTAGTTCACCAGGATGGTCAGTGAAGGGAGAGGAAAGCCAAAACTGGTGGTGAATATTGAAGTCTCCAAGAATGAAGATCTCTGCAAAAGGGAAGAGAGAATGTGCTTCACTTTGGAAGTTAAGTAGTCAAAAAATTTCTTATAGTCAGAGGAGTTAGGTGAGAAGTATACAGCACAGATAAATTTAGTTTGAGAGTGACTCTGTAGTCGTAGCCAGATGGTGGAAAACTCGAAAGATTCAAGGCGTGGGCACGAGAGCAGGTTAAGTTGTTGCAAACATAAATGCAGCATCCAGCTTTGGATCGAAAATGAAGATAGTGAAAGTAGGAGGGAGCAGAAAAGGGGCTACTATTAGTTGCCTCAGACACCTGAGTTTCAGTGTGGAAAAGAAGATGAGGTTTAGAAGAGGAGAGGTGGTGTTCTACAGATTGAAAATTTGATTTTAGAACGCGAATTTTGCAGAAGTTAATGAAGGAAAAGTTGAGGGGGGTGTCAAGACACTTAGGGTCGTTGTCAGAAGGGCAGTCCGATCCAGGGACATTTGTGGTCCCCTCCCCAGATGGAGACTCCGAGGCTGGTGTAGGAGTCACCATTATAATTTTGAAGGTTTGAGTGAAGAGTGTGTGTGTTATCAGGTGTTTGTAGTTTTGTGTGGAGGAAGAGACTTGTCTTTAGAGGGCAGGCTGTGACTGCCCCCTTGTGTTGTGAGACACAAAGGGAAACGTTCAGTGATGTCACAGCTGGGTTTAATGATAAGTTCACAGCACCCCCTGATCCAGTACTTTAGACCTCACCGGGGATAATCATCGTTTCGGCAGGTGCCTCCTCCTCCTCCTTCTGCTGCTGCTGCTGCTGCTGCTGCTGCTGCTGCTGCTGCTGTTGCTGCTGCTGCTGCTGGTGCTGCTATGCATGTGAGTGATGATGATATGAGGTGACCGAGGCGTTTAGGCATCATGGGTGGCGGTGGGGATAAGGGATGGTGAGGATAGGTAATGTAAGGTAAGGTGTGTGTGTGTGTGTGTGTGTGTGTGTGTGTGTGTGTGTGTGTGTGTGTGTGTGGAAGAATGTAGGTGGAAAGGTATACAGAACATTCTCCTTTTTTAATGTGAATTTTAGTAATTCACTTGGTCATTAGTAAAAGCATAATTGTAACTCTTTTCCATCGTATTATCCCCGAATGAAATATGTTGATCGTATTAATGAAAAGAAGTGAATAGCTGGTCATGATGTAAACAGCTAAATAATTTTGTCTCTATAATTTTTATTAGTCCATCACATTTTTTTCATTGCCATTAAAGCGATCCCATCACTACGAATGACATTCAATTTCGCTCCATGAGTTTATTCTCTAATTAAAGGGATGGCAGACAGGGAACACGATTTAAATCCCATTTCTTGTCTAAAATTGAAAAAAAAAAAAATGTAATACAGATGAATAGTGAAGGAGCTTGGATGTTTGATAGAAAAAAAAATAACGTCAAAACTTAATTTTCTTTACAGATAACAAAATACGAGTATTGGTGTCCGTTTGATATAATAAAATGCACCTACCATGATACGTATTATCATTATTATCATCACCTTCATTCTCCTTCTTCTTCATATATATATATATATATATATATATATATATATATATATATATATATATATATATATATATATATATATATATATATATATATATATATATATATATATATATATATATATATATATATATATATACTCGTATATATATATATATACATATAATATGGGGAAGAACATCCTACGACGCCACTTCCAGGGCTGCTCTGAGCATGCCTCCCCGTTCAGGTCTCTTTCCAATTTCCAGTAACTCAGAACAAGATATAGAGTCTTGTTCCGGTCATGAGCTTTGTTGGCATTCGCTTGGCTTCTGCCATGCTGCATTGTCCCGCCGAGTTAACCCAATAAGCAGGGTTGGCTTCCACGTTATGTGCCCCATGCCCGCATAGCGCGGGCATGTGGCACATAAGCAATCGCCGGCACTGAGCAATCACCGGCTTGACACGAGTCATCCCAGTGATAGCAAATGAATTGACATAGACATCTGTTTACAAGGGCATTAATTCGTCTCTTGAAGTCAGCATTTAGTGTCCATGCTTCATATCCGTAGAGTAAGACCGGAATCACAATACCCAGACCATAATACCCAGTTCATACAAGTGTAGAAAAGTGACGAGGCAAGGACGCATTCCTATCTCACTCTTTCATCCATTGGAAAGAAGCTAGACAGTTTCTCTTCCTCATTTGACACCAGTCTCATTCCCGGACAATAAGCCAGTCAATGGGCCAATAATCATTGCTGGAATCCCACCAAGTCGCAGATCCCAGAGTGTTTCGTGATGCACTGAACTGAACGTCTTCTTGCGATTGACATAAGATACAAGATACAAGCATTCACTGCCGAAACTCGCGTCAGCGTTCGTTCAAGACACAGAGCTCCAAGTCTGTTGTCGACTTACCAGAGGTGAACCCAGGCTGCCCAAGTCTCTGATATTTTAGTAAATGGGTTCATATCCGCATCAGAGATAGGTGGGCAAACAGATTATCTGACACACTTAGCAGTGCAATTCCATAGTTAATGTTGCAGTCCTGAATATCCCTTTTGCCTTTCCAGACACT
Organism: Scylla paramamosain; assembly: GCF_035594125.1. Lineage (NCBI taxonomy): Eukaryota > Metazoa > Arthropoda > Malacostraca > Decapoda > Portunidae > Scylla > Scylla paramamosain. The sequence goes on along the minus strand of NC_087164.1, from coordinate 8,385,777 downwards.
CAAGACCACATGCAACCAGTGGATCATGGCCTTTTCCCCAGTTTTGAGTAACTCTGCACTGATGTTACAAATACCAGCTGCATTTTTACACTTTAACCCCCCAAGTGTAAGCCTGACAGCTTTTTGCACTTTCCCTTATTTTTTGTTCTTATTCTTGTTAATTTGGTAAAGTTAGAGCCGGGCAGAGACACTTAAGCATAGCTTCGCTGCATTCCTAACAGCGACAGTAATAATAGGGAAGAAATAGACATCCACACTGCGAGTGTGGAACGTTAACTGAGCAAAGTAAGCTGCACCGAGTTGCAAATGATTGCATGATTTGGAAAAAAAGAAATACTTAGTAATATCGACGTACATGACCTCCTGCCTCGCAGGAGGAGGCAGTAGACACCTGCCAAAACAATAATTACTCCCAGTGAGGTCTAAAGCACTGTTCAGGGGGTGCTGTGAATTTATCATTAAACCCAACTGTGTCCTCACTGAACGTTTCCCTTTGTGTCTCACAACACAAGGGGGCAGTCAGAGCCTGCCCTCTAAAGACAACTCCCTTCCTCCACATAAAACTACAAGCACCTAATAACCTAATTAAAAAAAATCAAAATTATCAATCATGGCGACTCCTACACCAGCCTTGGAGTCCCCATCTGGGAAGGGGACCATAAATATCCCCAAGTCGGACAGCCTTTCTGTCGACGACCCTAAGTGTTTTGACATCCCCCCTCAACTTTTTCACCATTAACTTCTGCAACTTTCGCGGTCTAAGATCTAATTTTCAATCTGTAGAACACCACCTCTCCTCTTCTAAACCTCATCTTCTTTTCCTCACTGAAACTCAGGTGTCTGAGGCAACTGAAAGTAGTCCCTTTTCTGTTCCCTCCTACTTTCACTATCCTCATTTTCGATCCAAAGCTGGAAGTTGCATTTATGTGCGCAATGACTTAACCTGCTCTCGTGCCCACGCTCTTGAATCTTCCGAGTTTTCCACCAACTGGCTACGACTACAGAGTCACTCTCAAACTAAATTTATCTGTGCTGTATACTTCTCACCTACCTCCTCTGACAATAAGAAATTCTTCGAATACTTAACTTCCAAAGTGGAGCACATTCTGACCCTCTTCCCTTTTGCAGAGATCTTCATTCTTGGAGACTTCAATGTTCACCACTAGCTTTGGCTTTCCTCTCCCTTCATTGACCATCCTGGTGAACTAGCCTTCAAATTTGCTATCCTCCATGACCTAGAGCAATTCGTGCAACACCTTATTCGTATTCCTGACCGTCTTGGAGATACGCCCAACATTCTTGACCTTTTCCTGACCTCTAATCCTTCTGCTTATGCTGTCACCCTTTCTTCTCCGTTGGGCTCCTCCGATCACAATCTCATATCTGTATCTTGTCCTATCGCTCCAATCCCTCTTCAGGATCCTCCTAAGCGAAGGTGCCTCTGGCGATTTGCCTCTGCTAGTTGGGGAAACCCGAGGAGGTATTTTGCTGATTTTCCTTGGAATGATTACTGCTTCCGTGTCAGAGACCCGTCTTTGTGTGCTGAGCGCATAACAGAGGTGATAGTGTCAGGCATGGAGGCGTACATTCCTCACTCTTTTTCTCGACCTAAACCTTTCAAACCTTGGTTTAACACATCTTGTTTTCGTGCTATACATGATAGAGAGGTGGCCCACAAAAGGTACTTAAGCCTTCCATCACCAGAATCTCATGCACTTTATATCTCTGCCAGGAACCATGCCAAGTCTGTTCTCCAACTACCCAAAAACTCCTTCATTAACAGAAAGTGTCAAAACCTTTCAAGATCTAACTCCCCTCGTGTCTTCTGGCATCTAGCCAAAAATATCTCCAATAACTTTGCTTCTTCTTTCCCTTCTTTATTTCAACCAGATGGCACCACTGCTATCACATCTATTTCTAAAGCTGAACTCTTCGCTCAAACCTTTGCTAAAAACTCTACCTTGGACGATTCTGGGTTTGTTCCTCCCTCTTTTCTCCCCCTCAGGCTACTTCATACTACCTATTAAAATTCTTCGCAATGATGTTTTCCATGCCCTTGCTGGCCTAAACCCTCGGAAGGCTTATGGACCTGATGGGGTTCCTCCTATTGTTCTCTGAAACTGTGCCTCCATGCTTGCAGCTTGCCTAATCAAACTCTTCAGCTCTGTCTGTCAACATCTACCTTTCCTTCTTGCTGGAAGTTTGCCTACATTCAGCCTGTTCCTAAAAAGGGTGACCGTTCTAATCCCTCAAACTACCGTCCTATTGCTTTAATTTCTTGTCTATCTACAGTTTTTGAATCCATCCTCAACAGGAAGATTCTTAAACATCTATCACTTCACAACCTTCTATCTGATCGCCAGTATGGGTTCCGTCAAGGCCGCTCTACCGGTGATCTTCTGGCTTTCCTTACTGAGTCTTGGTCATCTCTTTTAGAGATTTTGGTGAAACTTTTGCTGTTGCCTTGGATATATCAAAAGCTTTTGATAGAGTCTGGCACAAAGCTTTGATTTCCAAACTACCCTCCTATGGTTTCTCTCCTTCTCTCTGTAACTTCATCTCAAGTTTCCTTTCTGACCATTCTATTGGTGCTGTGGTAGACGGTCACTGTTCTTCTCCTAAATCTATTAACAGTGGTGTTTCTCAGGGTTCTGTCCTGTCACCCACTCTCTTCCTATTATTCATTAATGATCTTCTAAACTTCTTGTCCTATTCACTCCTACGCTGATGATACCACCATGCACATCTTTTCATAGACGTCCAACCCTTCAGAAAGTAAACATTTCACGGAAGGAAGCCACAGAACGCCTGACTTCTGATCTTTCTAAAATTTCTGATTGGGGCTGAGAAAACTTGGTATTGTTCAATGCCTCAAACACTCAATTCCTCCATCTATCAACTCGACACAACCTTCCAGGCAACTACAACTATCCCCTCTTCTTCACTGACACTCAACTGACGCCCTCTTCTACACTGAACATCCTCGGTCTGTCCTTTACTTATAATCTGAACTGGAAACTTCACATCTCATTTCTAGCTAAAACAGCTTCTATGAAGTTAGGTGTTCTGAGACGTCTCCGCCAGTTTTTCTCAACCCCCCAACTGTTAACTCTGTACAAGGACCTTATCCGTCCATGTATGGAGTATGCTTCACATGTCTGGGGGGGTTCCACTCATACTGCTCTTCTAGACAGGGTGGAATGAAAAGCTTTTCGTCTCATCAACTCCTCTCCTCTAACTGACTGTCTTCAACCTCTCTCTCATCGCCGCAATGTTGCATCTCTAGCTGTCTTCTACCGCTATTTTCATGCTAACTGCTCTTCTGATCTTGCTAACTGCATGCTTCCCCTCCACCCGTGGCTTCGTTGTATGTGCCTTTCTCTTACCCCTATTCTGTCCACCTCTCTAATGCAAGAGTTAACCAGTATTCTCAATCATTCATCCCTTTCTCTGGTAAACTCTGGAACTCCCTGCCTGCTTCTGTATTTCCACCTTCCTATGACTTGAATTCCTTCGAGAGGGAGGTTTCAAGACACTTATCCTTCAATTTTTGACTACCAGTTTGGACCCTTTTATGGGACTGGCATTTCAGAGGGCATTTTTTTTTTTTTTTTATTGGATTTTTGCTGCCCTTGGCCAGTGTCCCTCCTACATAAAAAAAAATATCAAATAAAAAGGTGAAGAAGATGCAGATAGTAGGAGTGGAAGCCATGGGAATTATGGCATTCCACTGTACTTATTCATTATGCAGGGAGAATTTTGCTGCACGAGAACAGTAAGACAACGGTCCAAGACCTGCAAAGAACTAGAAAAAAAAAAAAGTGGTCAGAAGCATATAGAGATGATGGAATGAATCTAGCTGAAGGAAACGAAATTGCACTTCAAGAGGAATTATGAACAAGAGGTTAAAAGGGAGGAAGCGGGCACTGAAAATATGAAGAAAAGAAAAAAAAGTTTTCCTGAGAAAGAGAACATAGACAAAGAAGAGGAAGAAGATAACACAAAGACTGAAAAAGGAAAAAAAAAAAGCTTGGGAGAGAAGAAAAAGTAACTAGAAAGTGGTTACTTGCTGCAAGTTAAAGTCTAAATTTATAATAGTAAATATGTATGTGCCATGAAGCTCATATCGAAGAATAAAGTATGAGTTCATTAGGAAAACAGAACATTACAGAAAGACGAGATGATAACAAAAAGACAGTGAAGGGGAAAGTGATCACCAAGAAAAGGTAATGCGGGACTCTGCCAATAGCAGTCACAGTGCCTGCCTATGTACTCACTAGCATTGTTATTGCAGAGAATATTTTTTCATTTATCACATTCGTACACATTTACGTTCTTGTAATGTAGCGCCAGATAGATTTGTTATAAAGCTGGCGGTAATTTTTTTTATCAGTGAAGGAAAGGAACTATATAGTTGTGGTATTATCATCATTATCCACTGGTGGAAGTGAACTTGGCCTCCAAACACCAAGGCAACGGGTTATAAAGTTGCGCAGTTACAGTTTTACAGTTCTGCTGAACGTAGGTGAATAATTTCAAGCTTGGAGAGAGAGAGAGAGAGAGAGAGAGAGAGAGAGAGAGAGAGAGAGAGAGAGAGAGAGAGAGAGAGAGAGAGAGAGAGAGAAATTATTTATCTACTTATATTTTGTTTTCCTGACTACCATAAAATAAACTTTTTTATAATCTGTAAGATTATGAGACAATAGTCAAGTTTACTCTCTCTCTCTCTCTCTCTCTCTCTCTCTCTCTCTCTCTCTCTCTCTCTCTCTCTCTCTCTCTCAATGCCTAAGATGTGTGTGTTTGTGTGTGGGCAGGTTGAGGCTCCGTGTTGTCGTGGTCAGCTGAGTGGCTCAGTGATCCACGTCTCCTCAGGGCCGGTGACACGCCAGCACTATCATGTTTCCCACACTGTGCCGTGTCCTTTCATCCCACCCTCCTCCACTCATCCTGTAACAGCCCGCGCCACCACCACTACTTCTCCACGTATGGGTAGGGGCGTGGATGAGGTGCGTCCGGAACTACGCCAGGTGAAATTAACTGAAGAAGCTAAAGAACAAGAATGATGGATAAAAACAAATAACAAAATAAATAGATAAATAAATACAAATTTTATAGACGTGTACTTAACAAGAGTCTCTCTCTCTCTCTCTCTCTCTCTCTCTCTCTCTCTCTCTCTCTCTCTCTCTCTCTCTCTCTCTCTCTCTCTTCAATAGAAAACAGAAAAAGACGCATCTACTACTGCACAAAAATGCTAAGTCTTGCAAACAGAGAGAGAGAGAGAGAGAGAGAGAGAGAGAGAGAGAGAGAGAGAGAGAGAGAGAGAGAGAGAGAGAGAGAGAGAGAGAGAAAAGAAGTCTCCCCTCAGTATAGCGAAAAATGAATGCATAAATATAATCAGAGAAAGGAGAGAGTGCATCAAGGCGAGCTGCTCATTTGCATGGCAGGTGTTTCCGATGTCCCTCTCCTTTCCGGCAAGCCCCGCAGCAAATGACGAGGTAAGGCGCAGGGAAAGGCAACGCAGAGGCACGAAGAGGAAAGAGTCGACAGAGAAGGGAAGGAATGGAGGAAAGGTGGAAGGAACACTGAAAATGGAAGATCAGAAAGGTGAGAGGAAGAATGAGAAGTTAAGAGAGGAAAGCTGTAAGGAAGGATGAGAAGTTAAGAGCGAGACGAAAGGAAGGATGAAAAATTGAGAGAGAAAGATGAGGGAAGAGAGAGAAATATGAATGCCAGGGAACAGAAAATAAAAATGCTCGGTGTGAAGGATAAGTGATCTAGAGCAAAGGAGAACGAATGTGATAAGAGGATGAGAAGGAAGGAAACGGTTAAGAAAGGAAAAGACAACGTTGTAAAAAAATAAATGAATAAATAAATAATGAAAACTGAAAAAAAAAATTTTATATATATATATATATATATATATATATATATATATATATATATATATATATATATATATATATATATATATATATATATATATATATATATATATATATATAGATGAAATGGAAGGGACTGATTAAGTGGATTATATACAATACTGACGCGCATCACCTTCCATCAAACATTTATGGAAACAGGATGTCATATCCAGGAAGCCGTTGACGTATTATGGAATACTTCATACCTGTATAATGTGAACATCTAAATAATGATAGAAATACGGAATACCAAATGTTGAAAAGAAGATAAATAAAATATACACAGATATATATGTGATTTGCAGATACCGACTGTTGTAACGCGCGTGTACAACACACGTGTAGACGAGGCATGAAATTAGTCAAAGCAGTGAAGTGCGCGGCTCTGCACCTGATTGTTTTCTCACCTTGCTTTGACTTGAACCATTCCAAGACAATAGTATCAAGATATCTCCCGAACTAGATTGCCCAATCTGACAGTAATCGTTTTCACATAGTCTATTAGAGAAAACGACAGTTATTATTACTATATATATATATATATATATATATATATATATATATATATATATATATATATATATATATATATATATATATATATATATATATATATTTTTTTTTTTTTTTATGTAGAAGGGACACTGGCCAAGGTAAAAAAAAATCCAATAAAAAAAAATAAAAAGTTCACTGTGATGCCAGTCTCAGAAAAGGGTCCAAAGCGGTAGTCAAAAACTGAAGGATAAGTGTCTTGAAACCTCCCACTTGAAGGAATTAAAGTCATAGGAAGATGGAAATACAGAAGTAGGCAGGGAGTTCCAGAGTTTACCAGAGAAAGGGATGAATGACTGAGAATACTGGCTAACTCTTGAATTAGAGAGGTGGACAAAATAGGGGTGAGAAAAAGGTCTTGTGCAGCGAAGCCGTGGGAGGAGGGGAAGCATGCAGTTAGCAAGATCAGAACAGCAGTTAGCATGAAAATAGTGGTAGAAGACAGCTAGAGATACAACACTGCGGCGACGAGAGAGAGGCAGGAGACATTCAGTTAGAGGAGAGGAGTTGATGAGACGAAAAGCTTTTGATTCCATCCTTTCTAGAAGAGCGGTATAAGTGGAACCCCCAAGACATGTGAAGCATACTCCATACATGGACGGATAAGGCCCTTGTACAGAATTAGTAGCTAGGGGGGAGGGTGAGAAAAACTGGCGGAGACGTCTCAGAACACCCAACTATATAGAAGCTGTTTTAGCTAGAGATGAGATGTGAAGTTTCCAGTTCAGATTATAAGTAAAGGCCAGGCCGAGGATGTTCAGTGTAGAAGAGGGGGACAGTTGAGTGTCACTGAAGATGAGGGGATTGTTGTCTGGAAGGTTGTGTCGACTTGATAGATGGAGGAATTGAGTTTTTGAGGTATTGAACAATACCAGGTTTGCTTAGCCCCAATCAGAAATTTTAGAAAGATCAGAAGTCAGGCGTTCTGTGGCTTCCTTGTGTAAAATGTTTACTTCCTGAAGGGTTGGGCGTCTATGAAAAGACGTGGAAAAGTGCAGGGTGGTATCATCAGCGTAGGAGTGGATAGGACAAGAAGTTTGGTTTAGAAGGTCATTGATGAATAATGAGAAGAGAGTGGATGACAGGAACACCCCTGTTAATATATTTAGTAGAAGAACGGTGATCACCTACCACAGCAGCAATAGAATGGTCAGAAAGGAAACTTGAGATGAAGTTACAAAGAGAAGGATAGAACCTGTAGGAGGGTAGTTTGGAAATCAAAGCTTTGTGGCAGACTCTATCAAAAGCTTTTGATATATCCAAGGCAACAGCAAAAGTTTCACCAAAATCTGTAAAAGGGGATGATCAAGACTCAATAAAGAAAGCCAGAAGATCACCAGTAGAGCGGCCTTGACGGAACCCATACTGGCGATCAGATAGAAGGTTGTGAAGTGAAAGATGTTTAAGAATCTTCCTGTTGAGGACAGGAAAAAAAAAAAAAACTTTAGATAGGCAGGAAATTAAAGCAATAGGACGGTAGTTTGAGGAATTAGAATGGTCACCCTTTTAGGAACAGGTTGAATGTAGGTAAGCTTCCAGCAAGAAGGAAAGATAGATGTTGACAGACAGAGCTGAAAGAGTTTGACTAGGCAAGGTGAAAACACGGAGGCACAGTTTCGGAGAGCAAGAGGAGGGACCCTATCAGGTCCATAAGCCTTCCGAGGGTTTGGGCCAGCGAGGGCATGGAAAACATCATTGCAAAGAATTTTAATAGGTAGCATGAAGTAGTCAGAGGGTGGAGAAGGGGAAGGAACAAGCCCTGAATCGTCCAAGGTAGAGTTTTTAGCAAAGGTTTGAGCGAAGAGTTCAGCTTTAGCAGAGTTCAGATGTGATAGCAGTGGTGCCGTCTGGTTGATATAAAGGAGGGAAGGAAGAAGAAGCAAAGTTATTGGAGATATTTTTGGCTAGATGCCAGAAATCACGAGGGGAGTTAGACCTTGAAAGATATTGACACTCTCTGTTAATGAAGGAGTTTTTGGCTAGTTGGAGAACAAACTTGGCATGGTTCCGGGCAGAAATATAAAGTGCATGAGATTCTGGTGATGGAAGGCTTAAGTTTCTTTTGTGAGCCACCTCTCTATCATGTATAGCACGAGAACAAGCTGTGTTAAACTAAGTTTTGGAAGGTTTAGGTCGAGAAAAAGAGTGAGGAATGTACGCCTCCATGCCAGACACTATCACTTCTGTTATGCGCTCGGCATAACGAAAATCAGCAAAATACATCCTCAGGTCTCCCCAACTAGCAGAGGCAAAACGCCAGAGATTGTGATCGAAGGAACTCCGAGGTTGGTGTGTGTGTGTATATATATATATATATATATATATATATATATATATATATATATATATATATATATATATATATATATATATATATATATATATATATATATATATATATATATAATTTTTTTTTTCTTTGGCTTGGCCAGTATGCTTTACTTACTGAACATTTAACGGACAATATATAAATCTCTGAGCGTGACTTTATCGATCTTACACTCATCAAACCAAGAAATCTAGAAACTCTTGTGTTCCCTGAGTACGACAGTTACTTGTTATGAAGGATGTCTTACGTTATCTGATTCCCACCACCTCACCTCACCTCATCGACCACCACCGCCACCACCACCACCACCATCTCCAAGAGGCTGGGAGGTGGTCTGCCTTTGTGTGAGCTCGAGCCTCTTATTTACAGCTCGCCCCCAACACTCCTCCTTTCCTTCCTTTTTCCACGAACAGCTCCTCCTCATCCGTCCATCACCCTACTGCTCCTCTCAAGTCCAATTTTACGGTATTTTTTCCTCTTATATTTTAATTATTTCTTTTCAGGAAAGCGAAAGCTTTTTGTATATTCCTCGCTTTTGTTCATAGCTTTCTCCTTGTCCTCCTCCTCGTACTTTTACTTTTTGTACATAGTATATATTGTTCTGCAATAAATTTTTTCCTCACCTGTTCCATCATGATCGTCTTCAATCTTCTCACCCTTGTCAGGCCTAAAAGATTTAGATTGCTTGTCCTATATTTGAGTTTCTTTGTATTCCTCCTTCCTCTGTCTTATTACCTACACTTTTCTTCTTTATTCTCAGTTTCCTTAATTTTTCTTCTTTTCATCTTTCTTCTTCGTTTTCCTCTTCTAATTCTTACTCTTGTTCAGCCTCCTTTTCCTCTTCCCCTGCTTCCTACTCCTCTTCCTCCTCTTCCTCTCCCTCTTTCTCCTCTTCCTCTTCCTCCTCCTCCTCCTCCTCCTCCTCCTCCTCCTCCTCCTCCTCCTCCTCCTCCTCCTTTACCATCGAGGGTACTCCACCTGGCCCCAGACCAACATCTGGCTTTCACTGAATACCTGGATATTTCAAGGGTTGGAAGACTGTCAGGAAAAAAAAATAATAATAAATAAAATAAAAGATAATAATAATAATCTTAATCACCAAATATTTCCAAATATGCGGTTTTTCACTGTGTTGCACATTCCAGAATTTCATATGAATCCTGACGTAAGTGAAATACTCTATACGTCAGTACATTGCTCAATATTTATTATTTATTTCTTATTTCAACTTTATAAAGGAAAGTGTTTGAATGGCGGAAGGTCGTGATGGTGGTGGTGATGGTGGGGGTAATACGAGAGACTTCAGGCGGAAATGCGGTTGCCTGTTAATAACGAAGACGAGGGGGCGGGACAGAGGAAAGAAAAGCGTGAAAAGGAAATACAGCGGAGAGGGAATGCTCTCTTCTTTATGGTGAGGAAGGGGCTCTAAGGGAAGGGAGGGGGAGGGAAGGAAGGGAAGGAAAGGGACGGGGAGTGAAGTATTGATGGAGTGAGAGGGAGAGAGGGTGCTATAGGAAGGAGAAAAGAAAGGAAAATAAAATTGTGGGAAATAGGAAAGGAAAGAAAATTAAAATGAGGGAGGAAATAAGAGAGGAAAGTTATGAGAAAAAGAAAACAGGACAGGTAATATAATTATATCTACGTTATCTAATAGATTGAACAGAAGAAAAATATGCGCTCACAATCAAGAACTAAAAGTAAAATGAAAATAAAGGAATGAAGAAACATCCTGATATGTACGATTCACATTTCCACACAAACTGCAAACCTATTCAGCATTTTTCCCCGCCAGTGCGCTACTCGGCTCACTCGTTATGTGCGTGCCATTATTTGAGCGAAACTGTAGAGCCTCATGCGCATTAAACACCGCCATTAATGAGAGAGAGAGAGAGAGAGAGAGAGAGAGAGAGAGAGAGAGAGAGAGAGAGAGAGAGAGAGAGAGAGAGAGAGAGAGAGAGAGAGAGTCTGCTTTCTTTTCTCAGCAGTAACAGTCGCGACCTCGTGCACTCCGTCACCATCACTTTGTTCAATCACTTTCTGATTTAATTTCACTTTTGACGCCATAGGATTCTCTCTTCCTCTATCCTGCCTGTCCTTCACTTATTCCTCTTGAACTTGTGCAGCTCCTCCCAGCAGCTGTGCACATCAGTCACTGCCTCACGGTAATGAAAAGGGTGTCACAAAGCTGTCGTCATCCAGCCAAATTAATAAGATACCGGCAAAATGTATTTCCGATCCTGCTTAATACTACAAGGTGTGATTGATGGTGATGGGCTGCTACTGCTGCTCCGTTCCTCCACCTGACCAAAAATTGATCTTCATTCACTCCGATGTGATGCACATATCAATGTTTATTTTGTTAATTATGTAGGTCGCGCGTGGGTGGAACATCTGTGTATCGCGGTAATATAGGAGTGTACAATAAAAATGTCTAAGAAAAGAAACATCTGAGAAAGGAAAAAAAAAATATTAAGGCCTGAAATAAAACTTTATATAACATGATCAGAATATTCTACATTTGAGGTGTGTACTCGTACTGCTAAAAGTAATTTCGTGATAACTTTGATATTTTTACCTATAAATACATAACATATATTTCCAACATCGTGAACAAACACGAGGTAGATATTATGGAAGAAACTCCTCAAATCAAGGATGCAAAGCAGTAGTAGTAGTCGTAGTACTGTGGAAATCTTCCTCAAATAAAGGATGCAAAACAAAAGAAGAAGAAGAAGAAGAAGAAGAAGAAGAAGAAGAAGAAGAAGAAAAAGAAGAAGAAGAAGAAGAAGAAGAAGCAGAAGCAGAAGCAGAAGCAGAAGCAGAGGCAGAAGCAGAAGAAGAAGAAGAAGAAGAAGAAGATGATGATGATGATGATGATGATGATGATGATGATGATTATGATGATGATGATGATCCGGTCCCCTAACTTTAGGAATGGTCATTCCTATACAAGTATGTCAAAAGGGGAATGATGATGTGAAAATGTTACGTCTCTTCTTTCTTTGCTCTAAGGTGTCTATTAATTCTGCTGGATAACTACAATCTCCAAGTGATTTTCTTTTATTGCAGGAATATATTTTCTTAATTCTTAATCCATATTATCTGACTGGTTTATTATGAATCTGCCAATTATCGTCTTGATATGTTGTGCTGTTACCAGAGTCTTTCAATTGCAGAAATATTCCTGAATTTCACAAAAGAAGTTTTGCGTAATGTAATCTGCTTTATTTATAACATGCTTTCTATTCTCACATCAGTTAACCAGTATTCTCAATCTTTCATCCCTTTCTCTGGTAAACTCTGGAACTTTCTGCCTTAGACATATCAAAAGCTTTGATAAAGTCTGGCAAAAAGCTTTGATTTCCAAAGTACCCTCCTACCGCTTCTATCCTTCTCTCTGTATCTTCATCTCATGTTTCCTTTCTAACCGTTCTAATGCTGCTGAGGTAGACGTCACTGTTCTTCTAAATTTATTAACAGTGGTGTTCCTCAGGGTTCTGTCCTGTCGCCCACTCTTCCAATTATTATTCAATGATCTCCTTAACCAAACTTCTTGTCCTGTCCACTACTACGCTAATGATGCCACCCTGGACTTTTCCACGTGTTTTCGTAGACGTCGAATCCTTCAGGAAGTAAACAGTTCACGCAGGGAAACTACAGAACGCCTGACTTCTGATCTCTCTGAAATTTCTGATTGAGGAAGAGGGAACTTAGTATTGTTCAATGCCTCAAAAACTCAATTCCTCCATCTATCAGTTCGATACAACTATCCCCTCTTCTTCAGTGACATTCAAATGTCCCTCTCTTCTACAGTGAACATCCTCTGTCTGTCCTTTACTTATAATCTAAAGTGGAAACTTCACATCTCATCCCTAGCAAAAATAGCTTCTATGAAGTTAGGCGTTATGAGTCGTCTCCGCCAGTTTTTTTTTTTTTTTTTTTTTTTCTCTCACTCCCTCAGCTGCTCTGTACAAGGGCCTTATCTGTCCATGTATGGAGTATGCTTCACATGTAGGGGGGGGTTACTCATACCGCTCTTTTAGACAAGATAGAATAAAAAACTTTTCGTTTTATCAACTCCTCTCATCTGACTGTCTTCAGCCTCTCTCTAATCGCCACAATGTTGCATCTCTTGCTTTCTTATACCGATATTTTCATGCTAACTGTTTTTCTGATCTTTCTAACTGCATGCGTCCCCTCCTCACGCGGCTTCGCTGCACAAGACTTTCTTCTTTTTATCACCTCTATTCTGTCCACCTCTCTTATGCAAGAGTTAACCGGTATTCTTAATCATTCATCCTTTTCTCTGGTAAACTCTGGAACTCCCTTCTTGCTTCTGTATTTCCTCCTTCCTATGACTGGAAGTCTTTCAAGAGGGAGGTTTCAAGATACTTATCCTTTAATTTTTGACGACCGCTTTTGACTCTTCGGGTCCAGGACGAATTACTGTGCGATGCAGAGTGGATGAGGCACATTGGCTGGAGAAGGTGGGTAACTGATATCACACAAATCACCGTCACCCACAACAGTGGATAAATTTAAAGCACACTTTTTCTCCAGATCTTAGTGAGGGAGATGGTGCGCCCTTAGAGAATAACAGGATAATCCCTCAGAACTCTGTATGAATAATTAAGATTCCAAGAAAAGAAAGTTCACATTGATAGTTAACAACATGGCTAAGTAACAGATAGAAGATTTTTTGGCATCAAATTTGAATTATTCTGCTTCCAATCTGTTTGTCCTATATGCGCGGTTTCTCGTTCAATGGTTTCTCGCCCAATTCCGGAAACCAATCTGACGCACTCCAAGTAGTACAGTAAAGATACTCCAATCACTTATAGAACGCCGAGTGTTATTGCTTCTTAATTACATCACCTAAAATCAGACAGAAAGTAGATCCAATATTTGCAAATAGAGGTGGAAAATGTTTTCTTACTTAACATCTCTTTACTTGCTAATGGGTAACGACTCAGGTTGGAAGGGGCATGTTTTAAGTCTCCTCGACCCCTTAACCTCAGGGTATTGTTGGATTTTTCACCCAAGCAGACAAATTCTTCTCAAAGGCATGATGAAGTTTAGCTATTCGCGGTTCTCAGGCTCAAGATATAATCCGATTCACTGGAATTCCATCACGGAAATTGGATTCGTCTGGACTGCAAAATATTACGACTTTCGCCTTTCTCTTGCTGAATTATACTTGGTAAAGAAAACTGTTCTTGCTGTCTCAAACACATGAATCAAAGTAAAAAGTGCCAAAACAGTAACGCAGCATCCCTACGCAGTGATATCTATCGAGTGGGTGACTGTGGGGGAGAGGAAATGAAGGCTGAGGTGCCAGTACAGCATCCCAACGTCTTGAAATCTATCACTGGGTGACAGTGGCAGGAAGCAGAAAACAGTTGCAATATACAAGTGAATCATTCACAGCACGCCGGCCATTGCCTTGCCGCACAATTTACAACCGGTTTTGTACACATCAACATTTCATGGCAACAAATGACATCGGTTCTCTAAAATTCCCATGATAAATACCCTCTTATCGGATTCCACCCGCCCCCAAAAAAAAAAAGAAGTCATTGCTATTCATGGGAATCCAGGGTCTTACGTTTAACATTTGCATACGAAATCCACACTGAGTTCAAGAATTTAGCAGGCAGTCAGCAGCCTTAGGTGCTCTTGTGTGCAGCGATCCGTCCCGCCTCCGCTTCCTTCTTTGGCCTTGTAGCTCTTCCTCCCGGTAAGGAATTTATGGCCCTCAATTTTTCTCAGATTAACACACTAATCATATCTCCTTGTGAGTGGCTTTTGCAAGACATCAAAATGATGAATGTTTTGCATTTTATATTTTAGAAACATACGAGACAGATGGTAAGCCAAGCGAGTCAATAAAAGAATGATAGTTCTGCTATCTCGGCTCCATCACACACACACACACACACACACACACACACACACAAAAAAAAGTTATATGGAAAAAATAACTTTTTTTTTTTTTTTTTTTTTTTTTTTTTACCAAAAGGGAATGCAGTGGACTGAACGGAAGTGGGGCGGGGATGTGTGTTTCTCGGGTCTTGACGGCTCATCCCTTGCTCCTGACACTACACAACTCGTCGCTTGTGCTACAAACGAGTCCCGAGAAAACTGACAGAGGAAAGATGTACGATGCACAGGCTCATATACCTGTAGATTCGATAAGATTTACCTGGTTCAGACATTTTCCTTCTCTTCAATATCCTCCCAAAATAAGAGTTTTTAATTGCTTTTCCTCTTATATTCCTGCCATTCCACATTACTCTCAATCTCTCTTTTCTCACACACACTTTTTCGTGGTTCATCCATTCTTCCTTCCTTTTTACTATGCAGGTTTACAGTTTGATAATTTTTTTGACCAGGAAAATACCTTAAGATATTCGAAAATTCAAGAACATAAGTTCCGCTTTTCTCTCTCTCTCTCTCTCTCTCTCTCTCTCTCTCTCTCTCTCTCTCTCTCTCTCTCTCTCTCTCTCTCTCTCTCTCTCATGAAACAAATATTTCTGATGACATAATAATCGAAAAGGAAAAGAAAAGTAAATGTCAAGCTATGTTCCTGTCCTGTCACTCACTCTCTTCCTATTATTCATCAGTGATCTAAACCAAACTTCTTGTCCTATCCACTCCGCTGATGATACCACTCTTCACTTTTCCATGCCTTTTCATAGACGTGCAACCCTTCAGGAAGTCAACAGTTCACGCAGGGAAGCCACAAAACGCCTAACTTCTGATCTCTCTAAAATTTCTGATTGAGGTATTGTTCAATGCCTCAGAAACTTAGTTCCTCCATCTATCAACTCGACACAACCTTCCAGACAACTATCCCCTCTTCTTGACACTCAACTGACACTCAATTGACACTCAACTGTCCCCCTCTTCTGCATTGAACATCCTCGGTCTGTCCTTTTCTTATAATCTAAACTGGAAACTTCACATCTCGTCTTTAGCTAAAACAACTTCTATGAAGTTAGGTGTTCTGAGACGTCTCTGCCAATTTTTCTTACCCTCCTCCCCCCCAGTTGCTAACTCTGTACAAGGGCCTTATCCGTCCATATATGGAGTATGATTCACATGTCTTGGGGGGTGGGTTCCGCTCATACCGCTCTTTTAGACAGGGTGGAATTAAAAGCTTTTCGTCTTATCGACTCCTCTCCTAACTGACTGTCTTCAGCCTCTTTCTCATTGCCTTAATGTTGCATCTCTAGTTATCTTCTACCGCCATTTTCATGCTAACTGCTCTTCTGATCTTGCTAACTGCATGCCTCTCCTCCTCCTGTGGCCTCGCTGCACAAGGCTTTCTTCTTTCTTTCACTCCTATTCTGTCCACCTCTCTAATGCAAGAGTTATCTAGCATTCTCAATCATTCATTCCTTTCTCTGATAAACTCTGGAATTCCCTGCCTGCTTCTGTATTTCCAACTTCCTATGACTTGAATTCCTTCAAGAGGGAGCTTTCAAGACACTTATCCTTTAATTTTTGACTACCACTTTTGGACCCTTTTCTGGGACCGGCATCTAAATGAGCTTTTTTTTAAATGTTTTTACTGAATTTTTGTTGCCCTTGGCTGGCGTCCCCTCTACATAAAAAAAAAAAAAAAATGTAATCTTAATGGCACCGACATTCCAATACTTTTAAAACAAAACAGACAAAAACTTCAAGCTCTCTCTCTGTATATAAACGACATCAAATCAATATCAAACAGGTTAGTGGAGTGAGTGTAAACCGGAAAGTCTGCTTAGAATAATTAATTTTATTAGAATATGAATGATTGTTAAATATGTGCAATGCAGTGATCCATAACATTTCTTGAGAGTGATACATATTCAGAAAGGTCGCTGGAATGGAGGTGGTAAGGAAGAAAGACGGATGGTGGACATAGATGAGAGATATAAAAGAGTGAGAGAGAGAGAGAGAGAGAGAGAGAGAGAGAGAGAGAGAGAGAGAGAGAGAGAGAGAGAGAGAGAGAGAGAGAGAGAGAGAGTTGGGGGGAGGGGAAGTATGTCAAATAATTCCGCTTTGAGATATGTAACACTATTATTGTCAAGTACAATACAAGCATTTGTATAAGGTGAATTAGCTTTTCTTATTGATTTATTTTGCAATAAACTTTTGCACGAGAGCTGGATGTCCAGAGATGACTTTCAGGGATAGACTTCGTACTGAACTGAAGGGAATATAGTAAACTTTTTTTTTCTCTACTTTTATGGAAAAGAAAGTTAAGAGAAGAAGGAAGATGTGTGTGTGTGTGTGTGTGTGTGTGTGTGTGTGTGTGTGTGTGTTTTGATTAATTTATTACTCTCATAGAAAGACAAGCCTATTATAAGAAAAAGTATCTAATTACAGAGAAGCCGTGATACGCAGGACACACAGGAATATGTACAAGGAAGCTGAACACTAATCCCACCAAAGTGAAGGAATAATAATTCATAAATTCAGGAAAGAAACAAAAACCCTGATGTCCATACAATTACAAAACAAAAACAACATTCACGGAGGACTCGTGTCACGAAGGAGACGCTAGCTTAGGCAGATGAAATGTTAACATCCACCAAAGTGTGGGTGGCATACAAGAATAATATCCAGATTATTTTCTCTGAGAAGGAAATCACATACATCAAGCAGGGCCCTTCCCTGGGGCAACATGTTCCTGAGAGAGGGACACTGGAGACAGTGGTGATGAAGACAGTTAGGGTTGGGTTGGTCACACAACTTTCAGGTGTAGTGAGAAATGTCCTCACCTGCAGAGACCTGCCAGACAGCGTGGTAACCCGAAGTCGAGCAGACACGGTGTTGTTCCTGCTAACCATAACACCATGTCAACGGTACTTCGGAGGGTATGGATGGAAGTGCCGTATAGAGGCACTCTGAGGCCGCTCAGCGTCCATGCGGTGGATGGTGGGAAGAAGAGCAGCCGAGTGTATCACACGTTTGTAACTAAGGAGAGAAGATATGACACTATCAGGCAGGGGCAGTTCACAGGCACTTTTTGCAAGGTCAGCTGTGTCGTTGGCTGCCAGTCCAACCTGTGATAGAATCCACACGAATTTTATGGTGAGTGAATTATCATGGGCAGAGACTAGCTGAAGCAGGATTCGGTAAACTAAGTTGCGATGAGTCTGTCGTGGAGATAAAATGACCTGGGGGAGCAGCCTGAGAATCACACATGACTACACTGTTTGTCTATCGCTTGCAAAGGAGACGAACAGCAAGCAGCAGGCTCTGTAATTCACAATAAGTGGAGCTGGACGACTCTGGTAGTCTGCGGCCAACCCAACCTCCTTCCGGTGGTTCCATTTTGGTAGAGTAGTTGGCACATCCCGCACTTCCATCTTGCTGCAGGGAACCACTGACAAAGATGGTGCACGGCAGGGTCGGAGGAGGACACAGCAGCAATGTGCTCCAGAGCGAGATGTTTTTGGAGGGGTGATGGATCTACCTTGGAAGTGGGTGAAGGAGACTTGCGGCTAGAGGTGGATCACACCACACCAGCCACGGGGACGTCAAGCTCAAGTCGTAGCAGGGGTGGAACAGACTGTGTTGACGAGAGTGCGGGCTCCGGAACGAAGAGGAGGGCGGGGTGTGGCGGGGTCAAGCGATGCTCTCATAATTTCAGAATAATGGAGGGCAAGATGAGAAAAGTGAAAGCACTTGACATTAAGACACAAGATATTGAGGTGTATCCTCTCAATAACTGGGGGAAGACTGAGGTCAGTCAGCATGTTAATTATTCTGGTAGAGACAGAACGGCCAAGAATATACCTCATCACCTGGTTCTGAAAATTTTCCAGGGGTTGTAAGGTTGCCCTAGAAATCTGACAGAGGGTAGGGGAGAGGTAGTCTATTTCTGACCTTATAAAGGTAATGTAAAGGGTTCTGACCACTGAAATAGAGATTCCAGCCGCGTTGTTTGTTAGCCACTTAAAGGGAGTGAAGCACTGCTTCATTCGATGTAGATCACCGACGAGGGGGATGAACGCGTTGCTGGGCTGGTATGGGTGGCGTGATACGCACAGGTGCCCCGAGATAGAAGTACAGTGTGCACAGTGGGATAACACTACTGTCTGCAGTGAAGACAGGAAGTGTTCTAGGATTTCTCGGAGAAAAGATGTGAATCTTTTCGTGGGAAAGGATGAGGCCACAAGAAGAGGAAAATTCAAAGAATGACTGAAGGAAGCGCTGAAGGCCTGCAGGTGAGTTGGAATGAACACAGATGTCATCAGCGAAACAGGTAATGGTTATCCCCGAAAGATCAGGAAGTAGAGTGAGTAAGCGGTGCATGAGTATGTTGAAGAGGAAGGCACTTAACACCTTAAGGAGTGCCGAGCTCGGACTCCTTGGAGGAACTACACACTTGAAAAGCACATGCTAGGTTTTGTTGTAGAGGTACTCACAGATCCACCTCATGAGATTCCCTTTGACACCAAATTCTACTTGCTGGTCGAGGATAATTTCTCTGTTAGCGATGTCAAAGGCACTCATAGGGTCAAGGAATGCTACCACACTGGTGGAGGAAAGGTTGGTGTAAAGTTCTATTAGATAGTAATGTGGCAGGAAACCATACAGTCTTGGAGGTAACGTGTCTTCCACCCGGAACATGAGACGATTGAGGAGGATCCGTTCAAGCACTTTACAAAAGCAGGATGTTAGTGATATCGTCCTGAACTTATCGGCATCGGGTTTGGGAATCGGCACGGTGATCCTGAAGGTTCAGGCACGAGGTACGTATCCTTCATGAAGGCAAAGATTATATAGCTGCAGCAAGGGATTACTAGGGACTTTCAGTAGTAAGCGAAGGACTTGGTAAGTAAAACCATCATCTCCGGGGGCTGTAGTTTTACCTCTGGTGAGGGCACATCGAAGCTCATCCCCAGTAAATGGCGCGTCATCTTCATCCGCCCCCAACAAGGCAGCCAGCCATCAAACTTAGAGTGCGAGTATTTCCATGGACAAAGTGCGTTTTGAATGTGGACGAGAAGGTTACGTATTTGTGCTTGCGCTAACCAGGTGGTAACAAGATCCTCTGTGTACTGAGCAGGATTGGTGGAGAGCGCTGGGTGGTTTTCTTTTGACAACTCAGTTTATCAGAGGCCACATGCATCCAACACTTGTCTGGTGTTTGATGGCGTCGGTGTATTTTCTCCAGGATTCAGTATATACACATTGGAGGGCGATGAGATGGTCTCTGGACACCTGGTATTGATGTAGGTGAGCGGGTGTTGGCTGCCTCTGGAAGGAGAATCCATTAGCTATCGCTGTCCTTTCTGCCTGGAGGATGCTTTGATCCAGCGACCAAGCAAGGGACTGAGTGACGTATGAGATGAGGCCTTGTGACGTAGTGGGTGTGGAAGTCATATGCAGAGTTCACCAGGGAGGAGTACAACTTATCAGGTGACCGCATATCAAATGTTAAGAGAAGGCTAGAAATGTAGGAGATGCAATTAGGGCAGTAGTTGGGCGGAATGATGATGTAGATGCGAGTGTGGAAAGGGGGAGGGTCATTTGTCAGGGAATACTCGAGTCCGCAAGCGACGTGATCCAAGAAAAGGGATATAATACTGTAACACTCGAAGCGGGATGCCACCAGGCCATAGGTGATGACATGGTCCAGGGTGCTTCCACGGGCGTGTGTGGCACCTCAAGTGGCCCTGTGAGTGAGGGGACGGGGACGGATGTAGTCGAGGAGAGGAATTTCATTATGATTCGGGATGGGAGAATGGTCACTCAAAGCAGGACGTCGAGAATTAAAGTCGCCCATAGAAATCATGCCGTGATTCATAGGAGTAGGCAGGGCAGAGAAGTTTATTCTTCCTGGAGCTGAGTAAACATTACATCGAAGCTTGTCACTGCCCACGTTGATCTCGAAGAGCTGGAAGGTCATGTCGGCACCAGAAGAATAGCAAAGGAGTTGGTGTGGTATGGATGAATGGATGTAACTAACGAGACCGTGCCTCACGTGGTGGACATATGACATGTAGCCAGGGAGTGAGGGAGTTTCTTCCCTAAGCACTGGCACACCAACAAAAGCCTCCTGAATGAAGATGACCTGTGGCTGGTAGCGTCCGAAATAGAGAAGTAAGCGTGGGTTAATTTCTGATGCCACAGACATTCCAGGCGATAGCGCAGAGCAGCATGCAGTTAGCGAAGTTTGCGACTGTGTGTCCGGGAAGCAGGCAAGGGTGCTGATGTGGAGGGAACGCCGCTATGAGGTGCGCGGCATAATCATTCCTGTAGTTCCGTTAGTGCAACAGCAGAATTCTCAACGCGACAGGCAAGAGCGTCCATTTTCTCCATGAAAGTGTTGAAAGTAGCAAGAACGCCGTGGTGAGACTCTACAAGAGTGTTAAGAGTGCGTTCGGTGATGGCGTGCTGGGTGACGAGACTATCCATGCAGGTTGCAATCGCGTCGAAACATGCTTCAAACGCTGAGCACCGAGACGCCAGAGAGTTGACGGCTTCACGAAGGGCATGTCCTTCTGCAGGAATAATCGTGGAAGCTGTGGATGACGTGGTGGTGCCTGGCTGTAGCTGTGATGGTGGTGGCTGCAGCTGTGGTGGTGGTGGCTGCAAGGGAGTGTGACGTATGTCGCTGGCAGTGGGTAGGGAAGGGGCATGCGTGCGTTTCTTGGTACACCCGTGCCACGCAGTAGCCCCAGGCTCATGACAGCGAGGGAATTTCCATTTCGAGGGGTCTTGAGTGGGCGAGGGTGATCTTCTGAGACGGAAGAGCCAGCAGTGGGAGTGGGACAATCCCAGGTAGCGTGGTTAGCAGAGCACCACCCGCACTTTTGTGTGAGAGCGGAGCATAACCGTGATATATGTCCCAAGGCCCAACATTTGAAGTGCCACGGCTGTTCGTCTTTCATTCTTCGCTGTTCATAGGGAAGGAGACATGGGAGGAAACTGAAGTTTACATCTGGCGGTGGTAGGTCTAGGAGGTTCCATGTGACAACGAGACGGTTGATGGGTGTCCTGTGTTGATGGAAGTGACGGACGGTATGGATGCCATCAAGCTCCTTGCCCAAGGCAGGTTCAACGCCGACAGGATAACGAGTGATGAGGTAGGTGGGGACCTTATGGGGTCGATCAACAGAACATTCAGGAACAAGGATAAAATTTCACCACTCGCAACCCTATCAACGATGTCTTGACGTCGAGAAATATAGACGAACTGGGAAGTCGCAGCAGACATCTTAACCTCCGCCAACTCTCGATCGAGGCAAAACATCTTGGTGACAGCAGACAACCAACGAATCTTCATGTCCATTGTCGGTTTTCTCGGAAGCGGAGTTCCACATACTTGGCTCTCGGGGCAAAGTTGGAGTGATAGGTGCCGGCCGCGATGTACTGTGAGAGATGAAGAGAGGGAGGGAGTGTTCAAGAACCGAAGCAAGAAAGGTAGAATTGTTGTTCCTGAATGTTTAGCGGGAGACAAAGCTTCACTATTAGTGTTGGAATCACGATCCATGGGATGCTTGGCACTGTGCAAATCCAGGATGGTGGGTTGGGGGTCAACAACTTGGGGTTGCCAGGGAGTCGCCGCGGCTGTAGTGGAGGTGGATACCTGAAGCTCAAGGGATGGCCAGTCTCCCTCGGACATATATTCATCATCGCTGAGTGCCAAGTCAGCCTGGATGTCAGCAACAGTCTAGAATATTCCATGTCACAGAGCTCAAAACGGTGGCAGCTCATAGGGGTGGGGTAGGAGTGACGCAGTCATGGCGACACAACACTTCACACTAGCCGCAGTGCGCATGCGCTGAGACGGGAATTCCGGGCAGAATTCACCGGGTGTGCGTGAATTTCAGGTCAAAATCTGGCTAAATCCAAAAAACCCTCTAATGCCCTGAGGTAACTGCACTGTTCACTAAGCCTTACTGTCCTTTTCTGCCAAAACTGGAGGCTGTCACGTCGCGAGAATCCTCAGAATTCCTCAAAACAAGGGAACTTGGTCACGGGTGTGTTGTCGTCCAGAGCCAGGCAATGGCGGAGGTGTGTGTGTGTGTGGTGTGTGTGTGAAAAAACTAGAAATAGGTAGTTCAGGAAAAGGCTTTCCACAAATCAGACATACAGACGGATAATGGTTATTCTCTCTCTCTCTCTCTCTCTCTCTCTCTCTCTCTCTCTCTCTCTCTCTCTCTCTCTCTCTCTCTCTCTCTCTCTCTCTCTCAGCATATACATGGTGGATCGTTAAAGATATTACTTCTTGCTGAACAATTGTATGAACAATCTCTAAAATAAAGGTCATCTTACCCTATTTCACTTTTTATCTCGTTGCCTGAGTTTGTTCCGGCGTGGACACTATTATGTGTGTGCGTCGCTCTCATAAGTAATACGTCAAATATGATATATAAATGTTTAAATCTTCATCTGGACACAAAATTTACGCCATGATCTCATTAGGTTGTGGGAGGATTATTCTAGCATAGGGATTAAGATAATGAATTAGTAGTGAGGTGGTATCAGCTTTGGGAGAAAGACTGCCACTAACCACGGACAGGCCAGGTTGCAACCACACTGAGGGTTAGCGAGGCCCGTCCTAAAACAACTACAGTGAATAACTATATCAATAATAAAGTCGTAAATTAAATTAAATTAGGATGCAAGGCATATGCGCATGTTACAGTGATTGGCAACATGCTTTTTAGCATCTCTGGGAACCTGGACGCAGTCACTACAGCGCAGCCTTTCTTATACTTAATGCTACGTGTCGCGGTGGCCGCCTCGTGAGAGAGTCAACCTGCTCTTTCCATTCTTTTACGTACACACCACTTTAGATTAGGTTGCTTATTTTATAATCAAATGATAAACAAGTTCCCACACAACTGTAATGGTTGAGGAATGAGTTATTACAGCCTTACTAACGTGTCTAACCCTAATTGACACAAACAGTTCGCTCTCTCGATGCAGGTTGGAAGTGTTACCTTATATCTGAAAGTGCAGGTGCAGTAAGTTGCTACTGTAACAGTCATTGCCTCACTGTGTTCATTCTCAGCAGTTCTTTAATCGTATGCAGTCAAGCACCATATAAAGAAGCTGCTGGCAAGCATTGTGTCTCTCTATACAATTCAGGGCGATCAGTAAAGGATATGGGAATAATTATCGGATTTCCAAGGCGAAAAAATGAAAAAAAGATTAAGCGTTTGAAGGATGATGATGCTCTGGGAGACAAAAAGACGACGACTCAAAGAATTGTAAACGACAGCAACCCATTTACTTCAGAGGGACAAATATATATATATATATATATATATATATATATATATATATATATATATATATATATATATATATATATATATATATATATATATATATATATTAGAGATGTATCGGATGTCCGCATCCGCACCCGCATCCGCATCACACACACAGATTTGACGGATACATTTTATACATTACAGACTACAGGGTGAAGAACTTGCAGAGTTGAAGAAAATTAATTAATGCATGTTTATTTAATCATCTACTAAAATTACACTTTTTATTAATTTCCTTTCAGGTTTATACAGCTTAATATGTCAAGAGTTTTCGGAAGTGCAGAAGGATAGAGAGAATTTTACACAGTGACTATGAATGTATTATGTAAATATGTAAAAGTAAATATGTACTGTGTAATAGTTCTGTATAGATGTACTATAATGCAACATTGCATAAATAACTAAGTGTGAAAGGAAGCAGCATGGCTGGCAAGGAAGGAGAGAGAGAGAGAGAGAGAGAGAGAGAGAGAGAGAGAGAGAGAGAGAGAGAGAGAGAGAGAGAGAGAGAGAGAGAGAGAGAGAGAGAGATTGTGAATGTGTGTGTGTGTGTGTGTGTGTGTGTGTGTGTGTGTGTGTGTGTGTGTGCGCGCGCGCGTATTTTGTGTATGTAAATAATATATACATGCATTATACAGGTCTGTGTATACAGACCCTACTCTTTCTTAAAGATCACAAGAAAAATTTCATTGCTTCGTCCTTAACTTTATTTTGTGTAATTATATAAATATAACGCTGAAAAATATTAACTGGCAGCGTTGAACACTTATTGCAGCGGCCATTTAACAATAATTGGTGCTATATAGTGATTTTTAGACCAAGATCCTGAACACATCCGCATCCATATCTGCATTCGTGAGATGTCATAATTTTATATCTGCATCAGCATCTGCTGCCCATGGATCTCTGAATTCTGATATCCGATACAGAGATCCGCGGATATATATATATATATATATATATATATATATATATATATATATATATATATATATATATATATATATATATATATATATATATATATATATATATATATATATATATATATATATATATATATATATATATATAATCCACTACTGCTGGCTGAGGGGTGTGCAAGAGAACAATGCAACGCACCTCGCATGACAGGCTGTTACCACAACCGTCGTCCCGCCGCTAGCCTCGTCCAACTCTACAAGGAATCAAGAATTCGATGGTTTTCTGCCGTAAATATTTAGCATGGGAGAAAACAAGTGGTAATGAGTCCAATGGAGAGATGAGGCATATTTTTTTTTCTCTGTGGCTGGAAATCGAGGTGGTAATGTGTACCGTAGCAGCGATAGTGTGACCCACTTAATCCTCGAAAAAATCCCTATCATTGTCATGGTGAACAGTGCTTTTGGGTATCATGGACAGAAAATTAAATAATCATTCAAAAAAAAAGGAAAACCTTGATCAAAACACCTGCATGGAACTCTTCTTTGAACATCTGTCAGAGTTTTTTGACGCTTTAGTCAAACATTTTTACACAGAATGATACACCATGTTTCACAGACCAGGATGAATATTAACAATTCTTATGATTAACCATTTTTTTTTTTTTTACTTTACTATTTTATGTCTGTAATTATTTGTAATAGACATGCAGTTCTGCGACGACAAGGCAAGCAAGACCGACCAAAATCCACACGAGCATTCAGGAACATTTTTCCCTTGATCGGTGAGGTGCCTGAAGTCGTGTTTCCCGCAAGTGTTCTGCCAGAGGTTCGAGCCCATCGAAC